>NC_069145.1:8289887-8322008 GCF_943734635.1 Anopheles cruzii
CCGATTGGCACACCGATCCGACCGGTGGATCGAATTATTGCTCGCTTGCTCCGCTACTTTTCTTGCGAGACATCACCCCGTCTCGGGCGTGCTGAGGTTCTGCCACCGATTCCAGCGATAACGCGCAGCGAAAGCCTGACAGATGGTGGGGGCCAGAGAACAGCATGAAACAGTAGCCGGAAAGGTATCATGAACCGGTAAGCTACCGGGGGTTGGCCCCTTTTTTTCGGCGTGGCTTCCAGTGGCGTGCCATGAAATATCATCCTCATCCGTTGGGGCGCGTAAGAAGCAGCAGCCCAAGACAAGCCGACTGATGATGGATGAAAGGGGCCAACACGCTGCCGAAGAAACGATTATGAAGCTGGGGAGCCCGCCAAAGATGGGGATAATAACCATTCCTTCCGAAGCCCACAAATGATTCTGGAGAAAGAGATTGCCGAAGTACAGCACGAGCCTCGGGGGCCAGGACCATCTCCCACTTTACATGCTGCTGCTGCGTGCGTACATATGCTACTGTCAGGGTTTTCGTGCAGCTCACCAAAAAAAACAAACGAAAAGAAACGTCATTAGCGGCGCAGACGAGCATGAAATTGAATTCTGCGAATCTCGTCCAGACATTCGTCGGACGCACCGAGCTACCATGTCGGGAACACGGTCGAGCGAAAAGGACGCATCAGAAATCGAAGCAACGGACGATGATCCATATCGAACGGTTATGACGGGTTTTCGCCTAATCAAAATGGAAAACGATAAACGAACCCGTTCTTGCAGACTCCGTTCTGAAATGAGGGCATCCATATATACATTTTTTGGCAGAGATTGCTCGATGGTTCTTCGATCCAACCGCACCAGCGGTATCTGTTGACTCACTCTGTCTGAGCCTACAGAACCGTCCGAAGGCACGTGCCCCCCGAACTGGAAGAAACCTCAATCAAACGATTGGCATATCGCATCCCTAATCGTAAATTATCATCCCATGCTAATCGTAAATTGTTCGGGCCAGCCTTCGGGCCGATCAAGAGACCGATCCGGAACGGGGTTCCAGACGGGGAAAGCGCTCCAGCCGTGCATGTTAATCAGAGTCGGCATGAGTCATCGGACCTCGAGGCCCCGAGACTTGCCCCTTCCAATTTTCCTTCCATTTGTTGATAAACGATCCAGTTATGCAGGGCGCTCTGTGGGGCGGGAGCGAAAGAAGTTCTTTGGCTGCCATCTTTGGCCGCACGCACCATTGTGCAACGGTAAAGCCGCCAACAGCTTCACGCGTCCGATTGCGCATTGACCTCCACCATCACCATTAGTCACCGGGCCGGGCTGGACTGGACTGGGCGGGGTGCTCTGGTAAAAATGAGTAACAAGCTCCAGACAGATCGTCACGGAACGAAACGGAAGAGCTTTCCCGTTCCTGCCGTAACGGAACAGGTTTTCTGTTTGGCAGTCCCCTGGCACGCGGCGGCGTGTCCGCGATCCTCCATATTTTCAGACCCAACGACGCGACACGACTCGGGCAGATTGTTGTGACTCATGCGCAAAGTGCACGGCCAGTGCCGCCGAACCCGATTTCTCGGTCAACGACGTACGATGTTACGTGTTGGAGGCCGGCGAGCTAAAAGTGAGGCGCCCAAAGCCGGTTGTTGGTGGTGCGCGGTGCCCGCCAACGATAATCCTCATCGCCGTGAGGAAGGTTAGTGACACACGCCCTCCGGTGGAGGTGCGCAGAGGGAGAGTTAGGAGTGCGCGCGATGAGTTGTCTTTTTTTACTAAAAATGGTCGTTATCCTTCATTTGCTTTTCGCAACAGTTTAATGGTGGACATTAGTGTTGTAGGGCGCATCTGGGAGCTAGAATTGGTTGGGACTTCGTTGGGATTTGAAGCCAAACCTGTGGTGTGCGAAGTAGCAACGATGTCCAACACTCAACTTTAGAGATGCGCATCCTTCGAACGAAAATAGTGAATAAACTTTCGATAGGGCATCAAACTGAGAACAGTTTGGAATAGATTTATTCTAGTTACAAGTTACTTATCTCATATTAGTATCTTGTGTACCTATAATAGCCACTGGTTCTGGTGATCTGAAAGGATCGTGACAGTTATCATCGTGTTCGGTGCGCGTCCGTCCGTCCTTAATTGGAGTGACATCGCGAGGACATCGGAGCCTCAGAGGATGCCTTTAAGATCGCAGCTCGTCGTCTCAAAATGCACATCACGCCACTTCGTGAACTCGTGATCCAACTCCAACCCGGTAGCTGATCGTGGTACACCCGGAAGCACCACACGATATCCTCGTGGTGGTGCAATTATCGTAATCCTTTAAAGGACAATAAACCCGCCGGCTCCAAGGAACCGTTCCATTTAGGTATTAATTAATACAAATTCTTACGAGACACCTTCTGCTGGCGCGAGGACCCCACCTGTGGCGGTCATGCACCTGTGGAAATGCAGTCGCCGGAGGCGCACTGCCGTTTGTAGCGAGGAGATAAAAAAAAACCTTGTCCTTAGAATTACGAACCGTAGTTCGCGGAAAGCATCAGCGGCCACGCTCTTTTTGTTCTAGCCGCCCTACACACTTTCGATTGTTTAATTATGAAGACCGTTTTGCTCCGGGGTCCACCCGTCCACCAGGGCACTCATTAAATTAACTAACAACCTTTCTCTTGTCCGCTGGTCTTGGGTCCGGTCCAAATGCGATGGAGCACCAAAGAAAAGCAGCAAAGATGAGTGGGTTTTGTGCGGTGGTTTCTTGAAACTCCATTTTATTGTGGCGACTACTTTTGCTTTTCTCTCCGCCTCGGACTCGCCAAACCGTCGCCGCCGCCACCAAGAGATAAGTGCAGTTGCGTCGCGTAAAGTGCATCGACCGCCGTGGATGAAGATGGACCTCGGATCTGCAGTTTTCCGTTACACAAACATACAGTGCACAGTGCAGTGCAGTGCAGACGATTAAACGGAATGAAAACAGAAGCACGAAAACGGTCCATTGTGGTGCGGAAAATTGTGGGCAGCGCCGAGTGCCGAGAGCTGAGCTGTAATTTCTTGGCGGTGCGATAATAGTGATTACTTAATTAGATGACCATTAGTACGCCGTGGGCGATGCCGCTGACTGGGTTCTGGGTTGATGGCGTTACGATGGTCCCGAGCACTTCCGACGCCCGAGAAGGTGTGCGGATGGTTCTCCGAGTGTTTTGAAGCACTGAATCCATTTACATTAATCTCTGAACATTTCCGACAGGTCGTAAAGGCAAATGCATGTCTCACAAAGAAGAAAGTAGGAACAACGAAAACCGATCTTAGTCATCCCAGGTTAGTGTTTTCAAAGTCGCCCGTAGCTATGTAAATCAGGTCACAGTTAAAGCCAAACAAAAACAAGCAACGTCGAGCAACGTCCCAGGATCACATGCTGGCTCCGGTCGGGCCGGTGGATGATTGATAGTTTCGATAGGCCGACACCGACACCGTCGCCTTCTCCAAAATGATACTCCATGATGACACCATTTACCAACACGTGAACTCCACTCCTGAACAGACAGCGAGAGGTGCCCCGGGACGAGTATCAAATGGTGGTTTCGCCTCCCGGTTCGGATGCTCCATATCAAATTCCTCCACACACCGCCGTGGGCCCCAGAAAGGAAGCAATCAAAGGTCGGAGACGCCTTCTCTCGGCAGAACCAAAGGCAAACGAGAACAGGAAAGACACTTTCAAGCAGCGGCAAGCGATGGGAGCAGAGAATGTATCGAATCCGGGAGGACTCTATGTATGGCGATGATAGGGCGACGTTTCGTGTCGCATGAAAGGAGCCGAAACCTTCACGAAGGGGTCAACTCCTGGGGAGCCGCCAGTAGGCTCATCAAATCTTGGGCGAAGGCCCTGGTAATTGAACACCGTTTTCCGTGGCACGGCAGGCCAACAGCCAAACATGAGCATCGTGAGTACTCACGCGACTCAGGTTGGGACCTTATTTCCATAAGTTTCATATTCCATGCGGGCGATTGCATCTCTCCGCTCACTTACTATGGCCTCCTCCTTACTATGGCGGGGATCGGAACGGAACGGATTAGAAAAGGAAGCGGGCCCGGCGATGGTGGTTCGGAAGATGATGCCCAAACATATTATGCTCACCGCCGATTGTTACGCTCGCGCCGATTTAATTGAAAAGCATATATTTTTGATCTGCGCCAATGAATCACCGGGTTGGCGGCGCAAATCGGTGCTCCATCTCAAGATTTCGATGACTCATCGATTCCAGCCTTCTTTCGACCACACGCACACAGAGGCAACCGCCGTGGGGAGCAACGTGAAACTCAAAACCGATCTTGTTTGCCTAACCGAAGCCCAAGACGCGCAGCCCAACCGAACCGGGTCTTCTTCGCCGGCGGGTTGTGGCCGTTCTTGTGGCGGGTCCGAAAGGGTTCGGTCCGGTCTGGCTGGTGCAGGTACGAACCTGTCGGGACCTGCGCGGCCTCGTTCTGGTGTGCGAAGCAGATAACCACGAGCATCGCCACCACCCAGTAAGCCGACCGCGGGCGCGCGCGCGCCTTGTCAGCAAATCAGGCTGTCCGCGCGTTGAACATAAAATATGCTTCGAGGAAACGCGCCGATGCTTATCGCCAAAGTGTGCGCGTGTGTGCCGGCGGCGTTTTTTGTGGGTGACCAAGTTTTTATCTCCCGCCCCAGAGCTGGGAGGGTGTTGCACATTAGGGCGACGCAGACGGCGGCATTCATGTACCCAATCCCCGGACCCCATCGCCGTTCGACGAATGCATTAACACACGGGTTTGTTATCAGCCCGCGTTGTGCTACTGTTGCGCCGGAGTTTGCTGCCGACATAGTACACTCATCACTTTCCACGCTCGTTAGCCTCTTGAACCCGCTCCGGCTCGTAAATGGAACCGGTGCGGTGCATGGCTTTTGGGTGGGTATGTTGCAATGGACCGCTAAGTGAGAAAGTGTTTCAAACGAATCCAAAATCTCCACCGTTTGGGCGGTTACATTTTAATTCGTCATTTGAATAAATAAAGGCCCACGGGCGGGGCCTGATGGCGGGGCGCAGAAGAATCGGGAGAAGAGCAGTTCGAAGGAGAGAGAGACTCGCCGTATCCCAGCGCACCTCCCATCGCGCGATCGCATTTGGCGCATGGGCGCAAGTGGTTTTAGTGGATTTATGTTTTCAACTCTCCGTAGCTCCTCGGGTGCCCGGGGTCCATGCTGCGGGGGGAGCCTGGTGTACCGTTAGGGCATAAAATCAATTAAGCTTTTAGGGTCGCTTTGGACCATTCTACGCAGCACACGTGCGCGCGACCCCGTATCTGGTGGTGGCGATCATGAAGTTGCATCCCGATGGCTCCCGGTGTTCGAGGAAATGTGGCGGACGCTCGGGGGCAGCAGGGAGCAGGCACCGAACACGTGTTACGCATTCAAGTACCACCCCACCGACGACGGTGGGGCCCGCTCTTGGATCGCGTCTCTTGGGTTCGAGGGTTTAATGAACTTTGGGCGGGACGCACGGCCGCGGATCAAACTAGAAGTGGCCCCAGGCGGCGACCCGGTGTGCGGTTTGTGCAAAATTAGCATGCAACATCAACGTTGATTATCGTCATCATCATCATCGTCATCCTCTGCGCATCGTTGTCGGCGTCGTCGATTGTTGCGCCCAGTTTGGGTTTGGGGCGGATGTCTCTTTCTGGAACCGAAAAAGGGAAGCCACACTTGCAGTCGGTGATGGGGCAGGGTCCGTGTGGTGCATTCGTTGCATAACTTCTGCACCATTCTAACGAATTCTCTATTGTTTGATTTTGTATTTCGAAAGTTTAAGCAAAAGATTGTCAGTCTTTGACAAGGACCATTTGAAATGTATGTAACACATCGTTCAATAAGTCCCTATGAGACTAACTATGAAAACAACATTTTATCGGCAAAATTCTTTATCATCAACATAATCTTCTTAAAGTGTAATACAACCATTCCACACTTCTCTATTTTTTCAATTCCATGTTTGTAGCACGATTTGTTTTTTGACTCAAAATGAGCCTCAGTAGCAGGGATCACCTCCTCATTCGAGCCATTTCTTTTTCCCTGGAGCATCTTTTTGAGATCCGTAAAGAGCCAGTAGTCGCTGGGGGCCAGATCCGGCGAGTACGGAGGATGAGGAAGCAGTTGGAAGCCTAATTCGTTGAATTTGGTCATCGTTTTGATTGAATTGTGCCATGGTGGCTTTTGTTCCAATATGCACAAACGCGGCACCCATTTGAAAAAAAAACCTTTTTTATATCCAATTTTTGGTGCAAAATAGTAAATGCACTAGTAGTTGATTGTTCATCATCTTAGCTATCTCGTGCACTTTCATTTTGCGGTCACCCATCACGATTTTCAATACTTGCTTGATGTTTTCGGGAGTTACTGCCTCATTTGGCCGACCCGAACGTTCCGCATCATTTGTATCAGCACAACCGCATAGAAGTCAGCATACATCCGAAAAATGGTTGGTTTCGACGGAGTAGAGTCCGGATAACGTTTTTCAAGCCATTGCTGAGCTTGAACAGTGTTTTTTTCCCATTAGAAAACAATGTTTTATCAACACACGAAACTCGTTTTGGTCCCTTTTTTCAGGATGGCAAAAGTAGCGTCACTTTAACCACTATAGCTTTCTTGGTTATGCTTCGAATTACATCCAATTTTGACACACCTCATCTGAAGGTTGGTACTTCCGAACGTCGGTATATAAATGGCATTATTAGCGCCATTTCTACGCTAGTCTCGGGACTTATTGAACGATGTGTTATTGTTCACTCCTCTTGTATCTTTCAATTTTTCAATAGCTTACCCAATTTTTGTATTCCATTTTTGTTCCTTTTGGGTCCAGTTTTTATTGGAAAGCTATTAAAACAAAGCGTTCGTTGTTACCTAAAATTTTCCGTTTCAGTTTTCAGCTTTATTATCCAGTCTTTTTGTATGCTTCTATCGCTGTGCATAATGCTAACGCAACTCACACTCGCGGGCGCTTTCATCGTTCTCTTTGAGATGGTTGACTAATCCTCTCTTAATTGCAAAATAATTATGAAACTTATTCAAATCCAAAAGCATACCCCCGTAATGGGCCCACTCAAGACCCTCGTCTAATGGCCGATGGCGGTCACTTTCTTTGTCACCAGTAACGGACTCGATTATCCAACATACGCTCAGCATGAGCAACCATTTATTAGCCGCCTGACGCAATCTCAAGATCGTCTTCATTCAGCACGGAAACGGAAGCCCAGCCTTACTCGGCTCCGGGGACACTGTACCAGGGGCCACGTCTGGTCTATGATGATGATGGCGGTGGTAGCTTCAACCACAATGTTTTAATAAGTCGCATAACAATCACGGGAGAAAACATCAAAACCGATTAAACCCGATTCGCACGACGTGCGCTGCTCGTGGTTTTGTTTCTTTCCCTTTCGGCTCACAGAAGTCAGCGGTGCTTGGGTCGCCCACTCGAGATGGCCCACTCGAAGATCAAAGACCGGTATGTAAACACACATACACACAGGCGTGCAGGCTGGGGATGCAAGAAGCCCTAGTTCCACACGGGGGGGGTGGTCCGTCCAAGGACACCGGGATAAGGTCCCGCAGGCCCCCCGCTAAACCTGTGAGGATTAGCTCGGCCGCCCACCCTCGACAGCTCGACAAAGTGGTGCTCGGCACTCGGCACGTTAACGGAGCGTGAAACCGATTGGCGCGTGTGGTTGGCGCGGGCGTGCGCCTTTTTTGCGGCCATAGCCTTGCGCAGGGGGGTAGCCCGCAGGGGGGTTTTGGCATAAAACTCGGCACTCGCTGTGGTCGCTGCGGATATGCACCGAGAGCGAACAAATGATTATTATATCTGTGTCAAACACATATTAAAATTATAATAAAAACTGTGTAAACCCACAACGCGCAGCGCAGCGCGAGGCACGGCGCGGCCAACCACGGTGCACTAGACAAGCCTATTCCATAGTTTTTTTTTATCTAGGCTCTCTGTCCTGTGTGTGGGGCGTATGTTCAGTGGGTCTGCAACATAGTGGTGCGCCACCGGCGCTGCTCTTTTCGGTTCTGGGCTGTGGCCGTTCTCTGCAATGGAAGTGCACCCAATAAAAATGGGTGCACCCAATAAAAATGGGTGCACGGTGGTAATTCATAACCCTAACACCATCCTGCACACGGGGGCGCCCGTGGCTTTGGTGTTTTGCTTTGCCAATTTTGCCCACATTTTTGCCAGTGCTAGGCCACTAATGCTGTCCTATTGGTTTCTGTTTCTCCAACTCCACGCAGTTCCCCACAGTTTCGGTTGTGTTCAGGCGTGTTCCTTTGTGTCGTCCTTTCGGTCGCGCAGCATCCTTTTGCGGACGTTTAAATTATATAATTGCACCGCCGTCGAGAGCGCGTCCGCACACAGAACCTGTTGGATGTTGTTTAATGACGAATTTAAATGGATTCTCGTAGTCCGCTGCTGCTGCTTCTCGCTAAGCGGCAGCGGACGGAGGACGATCCTTCACCGAATCCGTTCGCCGGACGGGGTTCGGGTTTTTGGGTTCTCTTCTTCCCCGGGTTTTTTTTTGTTTTGTTTTTCGGGCTGGATCGATTTTATATGCAACAAACCCCATAGGAAAATAATGTGCTCCCCCCGGGGTCGCTCCCGGGAGGCGGAGGGTTTAATGAGGGGACAACCACCACATGGTGGACCGCGGAGAGAAGCATAACAACAAAACAAAAAAGGAACGAAAGGAACGAAAAGCTTCCAATGCCCGAGAACCCGGCGGAGAACGAATTTTATTTTTCAAACGGCCAAACGGCAATCATCGACGCCCGGAAAGGAACCGAACCTCGGGTGTGTGTGTGTGCTGCGCCGTGGTTCGGACGGATAGAAGAGGCAGCATAAAAAAACATCGACGGACCGTACAGAAACCGAACCAAAGAAGAAGACGGAACGAAGCCAAAGCAACAAATCGAAGACCCATTTGGGGGTTTAATCTTTTAGCACGTTGTTGTTACGTTGTTATTAGTGGGAGGGGTGGCGTGGGGGAGGAAAAAAGGGTGAAGATGAAGGTGATTTTATATCGGCTTGCCCGCCGGTGCTCGAAGACGCACGCCACCGCCGCCGCCCCCGAGGGTGGTGGTCAGTGAACCCATTCACACATGATTGATTTCCCCCCGTGGTTTTGCCCGCGGTTCCCCTGGGTTCCCCTGGCCCAATGACACTCGGTGGGGTTGAGTTTTTCAATTTCCGTCCCGACCCAAAAACGGTCGTCGGACTTTTCGGCCACCCTAATGTGTGGTTTTGGTTTGATTTTCGAATTGATTTCCTTGACCGGGACGATTCGTTGCTCGGGCACCCGTTGCCGGTGCTCCGCGCCGTAATTAGGTTGTGGTGGGCCACTGTTTTACGAGCTTTTTATGGGTGTTAATTTGCGTTGGTTTTTTCTCTCGTTTCGTTCGTTAGAACGTCGCCTCCCGAAGACCACTCGTTAGAGCGCGGGTAACATATTGTGGGCTCACGAGTGGCGAGTGACATAATCCGCTTCTACAGCCTAGCCTCTAGCCTAGAGAGCATCCTTGACGATGCAACGGGCCCCCCCTCTGCCGGGTGACCCATCTGTTCTCGGTTCCTGGCACTGTAGGTCCGCTTTTTGCAACAACGGGCAAAAAAAAAACAAATGGAGAAGCACAAAATTAGCAACATCGGAACAGCGAGAGAGACATAAAACGCGGCACCAGCGAAGCATAGCCGCGCACGTCACATCTCGGTGCCATCACCATCATAACGCCCGTGCCCGTGGCCGCGTCCGTGACATTTGCGTCCACGAGGGGGAGAACGGAACACGAACACACGGGCCAAACGGTCCAACTGGGACAGATGGAAAACCGCAAACCCAACTACTGACGGCGAGCGAGAAAAGCGGCACCCCATAAACTGTGTGCCGTGCCACAACAACGATGGGGACAACAGCACGGCTCCTGTGCACTGTAGTGTACCGGTGCACTTCTCCATCTCGATTTTGAACCTTCTGGCAGGCAGAAGAAAAAAAAAACATTCGAAAACATCGCACTAGCGCTCGCCGTTTAACACTTGCCTGGTCGGGTGCTTTGAGGTTCCATCCATTGGGTTGGACGAAAAGGTCCGTTGGAAGTCAGCGTAATGGATCCTTGTATTGGGGGGAACTAGAAATTAATTGTGTTTCGATCACTTTCGATCACGTTCGCATCGTTCATCTTCAGTGGGGCACTTCAATGCTTCAAGGACTTCATTAGGACGTCCGCTGGACGAGATCCGGTGTGGTGTGGTCGTTTACTTTTGAAACAATTGGATCCCAAAAAGGCCTTCCTTGGAGTAATTTCTCATTTTTGAATATCAATTCTAAAGCCTTCCAATGAAATGTCTGTCTATTTACTTCTAACGAATGCTGGAACTCGTCTGAGCACCCAAATAGCTCCGGAACTTCTGCTCCTATACCCACTTTTTCCTGTTTGTGTTCCGTTGTTTATTAAAAGGAAGAAAGTAACTCTTTGCCTCACATTCCAGCAGAGAGGGATCAGTGCTAGGCCCCTGCTTAGCGCTTCACTCGCTGCCTGCAAAGATCGTTCGCCTTCGGCTCCGTGCGGGATTCTTTCGCATCCGGAACATCACCTTACGCGGGCGCATTCTTGCATGCTTTCATTCAAACCGCAGATCACCGACAACCCTTCAAGCAGGGGGGAAGAAATTGTCACCATCTGCAACGTGCGTTTTTCATTTCTGCCATCAGGAAGCAGCTCCAGCAGAAGGATCGGATCGGATCCTCTTTCATGTGCGGCACTTTCGCTCTCGGAATGGAAAGTGCTGCGTACTTTGCGCACTTCGCAAAAAGGGGAGCGCCAAACGCAGAAAACAAACATCTAAATAACCCCCCGGAGAGTTTATTTTCGACATTCTCGGGTGGGCCACCCTTCATCGGGGGGGATCATCGGATGGCGGATCTGGTGTTTAGGTGGCTTCCTGGCGCGTGTGTTCCGTTAGAGTGCCCTGATGTAATCCGCCTATTTTTGGACGCGCCCGCCGAGCATCATCGTCCGGATGCGCGGACGATCGAGTACCGTGCACTCGACCACCCGTCTCCCCCCCCGACCCTCCGACGGGTGGGGTTGAGTTTAATTTACTGTGACAAAATCGCAAATAGCGCAGTGCGCGCCACAGGCACACACACTCGGTTGAGGTGGATTGATTTACGGGTTTTCCCGGAGTGAGCCCGCTTTTCGCCAACCTCTCCGTTGTGACAGCCCCCCGGAAGGGGACGGACTGTCTTCGCGTTGGTTGGGGCCCACGGTTTCCCCCACCCTTTTGCCACCTTTCTGGGGTGTGGAGGGGTTAATTAAACCGTAACCGTGCACAGGGGAGGGCAACATACGGAGCGATCACGTGCGATCCCGTTCGGTGCGATCTACATTGGCAAGGAAACTTCCTTTTCCAGCGTTTCCTTCGGCGTTTCTTTTTTGTTGACATCCGCGAAGAGCGTAAAACCGAGCGAGTCATAAATCAACGGGCGAGTTAAGCGCATAGGCAAGGTGTTTGGGCTAACTGTATCCCGATGCTGGTCTGTTCGTGTTGATCGTTTTTTTGGTGCTAATTTGTGGTTTAGAATTTCAAAACATCGAAACGCAAAATCAGGAGTCCATCTCGCTTCTGGTCGCTGCTGATTGATGTCGTGTCCTCGTTGAATAGTTTGGGTGGTGGGTTTCTGCCAATATTCTGATACTCAATTTAATGGTTCTCGAGCGGACTTAAACTTGAAGGATGTGTTAACGTGGACAACTAATCAAAAAATAAATAAGAGTCGACTTCCAGCATGATGATCATCTAAAAATAAGATAAAACTGAGGAAGACATTGAAAAACATTGTGTAAACCGAACCGAATAGCATTTTAAACGAACACGAATAATAGGATATTTGTACAAATATTGAGTAACAATTGCGACAAAGTAGTCAACTTAAGTCGCCAAATTCACTACTTCAATGCAAATCGACAGCGACAAATAGAATCATGTTTTGATTCATGCTTAAACATGATAACTGAAATATGAGATGAAGCAAAATATAGAATTAAATTACAAGAAATTAAAAACATTATCGAAAACTTCATCATCAAAGCTACTAAAATAATGAACAAGTAAACAAAAACTAGGATAAAAGTAGTAAAAAACTTGAAACCACAGTAACAATAAATGAGTACAATCGAACAAGTTACTGACACTTACCAACCAACAACAAAATAGTCTACGCAACCCAACAGCGAAAAGTAGAGTTTGGCTTACTAATTGGATCATTTAGTTGGTGATCGCTCATCGAAGGTATTAAAACATCACGGGCCGCTCGTTTGGGGCCCGTACTTTGTCGAGGTCACTCAACATTGTTGTAAACTAGGGAAACATATTCATCCAACTTTCTTACGACCGGAGCCAGGGGCCAAGTGCAGAACTAGCCCGACATGCCCGTTCGCTCCACACACAGCTACTACTGCTGCCGCCGTCAACTTTACGACCGCCGTGAGATGGCCACCACCACCGTCCCACCGCACATTTCCTGGCCGTGGCCGGCGTGAAGAGAGTCTTTAGGGTTGGCACTTTTGCATGAATGGGGCCCGTACCGCTCGGGGTGGGTGATTAAAAATAAACGCGCAGTAACGCGTTTTTCGTCGTCGTCGTCCCCGTTCTTTGTGTTTGCTCGGCATGACCACCGCGCGGCAGCCGCGTGCAGTTCCGATGCGTTTCTAGGATAGTCGCGGCAAGTCGCTGGTGGTGCAAAAAAAACCCGCGAATGCACTTTCCGTGGCTTGTGTCGCGTGGTTTATTCACACTTTGGCCGCCACGTTAAATTCTCTACTGCCGCTCGGCTCGGCCAGCACGCCGCCCCCGGGGAAGGGAAATTGATTGCTGGCAGCGATAGCGGGTTTTGCTGTGTTTCCTTTGCCCGTACCTTGTGGGCCCGCAATGTTGTGGACCCGCGGTATGATTTATTTTTGTCATCATATGCCCGCTGGAAGGCACCGCTCGTGGCAGAGCAGCCGACAGCCGTCCGGAGCAAGGCACGGAACAGTTTCATTTAATGTTCTCGTTCTGCTCGGTACCGTGCGGTGTGTGTGCGTTTTGGGTAGAGAATAAATAGGCATTTTCTATTTTGTTTGCACATTGTTTTCGCTGCAAATCAAGGCCTATCTGAAAGTTATTCAAAGTTTGAACAACTTTCTGTTTATTTGTTCATTTTTCATCTTTTGTTTATAATCTCTCAATTTGATTCTTCCATTTTCTCAATGTTTCTGCTCATTAAGTCTAGTTTCTTTAGAGTTTTTTCTTGACGAGCTGAAATTGGATCCGTTTCGATCGTATCATTTGATCCAACTCTTACTCTGTTGGCCTAGGATTTGCTGCCATCCATCGACCCGGTTGGCCAATTTGTTGGTACAACGTCAACATCCGAGTGGGCTCCGTAACCTGCTAACTACACGACCCAGCAGCTTAATCCGATCGTGCGCCACGCCACACAGCGATAACACGGCTACACCCCAACGGTCGTCCGGCCATCGCAGGCTGCAGCTTCCATGCGCTGCCCGGGTCCTGGGCCAGGGCAGACGAGTGCTGGGTCTCTTGCGTGCGCCGAGAGTGCGCTCTGCAGTAAGAAATCCAACTTGTCACTCGCTGCCATTAATCACTCGACCTAAGTTTTGCGCCAAATGAGTCAAAGCGACGCTCTGGCGCTGTTGCAGAGCTAATGTCAGCGTGCAGCCTGCGCGTGTGTGTGTGTGTGCGGTGGCCAATTCTGCATTGCGTTGCATTGATTCTACACACAAACAAATACACATAAACACACTCTGCGGACGGCGTCGTTCCGCGCTATGATTGGCAATGATGAGGATATTTTTCTGCAGCAGCAGCAGCACCACCACTGCGCCCTCTGGCGGTGAACTTCCTCGTACTAGCCTGAACCCGTCCCCACTCCCCCCCGGGGCCGGAGGTCCGATTCTCTTGGGTGTAGCGACCGGTAACTGGATCTCTCGCGATAGGGTAGATAATGCCGGTCGTTAGTCCGATGTCCGCGTTACGGGCCCGCCGGTCCGGGCACTCCCCGAGGGCGATCCCTGCGAGTTGGCCGAAGTCAATTTGCGCACAATTTGTGGTGATATCTTAGTGCCATCCAGCGGACCGATCGCGCCCAGATATCGCGCCCGAGAGACCGAGAGAGAGAGAAAGGGCCCAAGACGTGTATTGACGATCGAACGCCGAGAAGATCCCGTGCGCGTAATTACTCTTCCGGACCTCGCCCGAAGACGGTTGGCCACAACCCACACAACCCACGAGTTCACCAAAGTTCCAACGCAGTACAATGTCCCAAGTTGTCCCCAGAAGTTGAGGTCCGGGCCTCAAAACGGGCCGAAAGGTCCGAACCGCGCCGAGAGTCATCCGACTCTTTGTCCTCCGACAGCGGCACACTTCGGGCAACCCTCTAGCGCTCGGTGTTTGCTCGGTGTCCCCCCCACTCACCAGCCAGCCAGCCATCGGCTCGCCCCGTCTCCGTCCTAGAAGTTTCAATTCTACGACGCAGTTTCTTGGCCGCCCATATCCTCGTGGCCGCCGCCGATCTGGAGAGATCCCTCCCGGACCCCGGACCCCGGACTCCCCGGTGCTGCAGCCCAGCGGATGGAGCCCAACGAATCAATCGAGCTGACGATTGGACGTGCGATTCTGGTTTTCACCCTCTCGCGCTCCCTCGTCCCAGCTCCCCGCGGCCCAACTCTGTACGTGTGTCCGTCCGTGCGCTGTGTATGCCTTTCATAAATTATTCCCGCTATAAACATATGCTTATTATAGGTTTTATAGCCATCTCTGCCTTCGACTCTCCTTCTCTCTGTCGCGCGCACGCTCGCTCTCTTTGGGCTCGTGCGCCATCCGCACCAGCCCGCAAACGAGAGGGAGCTCCTTGCACTGCCGCTACCCCTTCATGCGTCCCGCGTGTGCCGTCGTTGCAGCAGCAACAAACGGCGCGATGCAGTTACTCGTCGCTGTCAAGGCCCCGGTGGTCGGTGCTGGACGTTAAGCGTCGCGCGTTCGCTTCGCGATCGCTTATTGTCCGCTGATTGGAGTCCGCCGTAGGACTCTGCGCGCGGTTCACTCTTCTCACACTGCTCAGCCCAACACGGTCGCCTCGTTGACGGTGCACGCTCCTTCTCCATCGTTCGAGGCGCAAACCGAGGCCCCCCCATGAGGAGTGCGAATTGATGTATTAATCCGACGATGGGTGCCGTCCCCTCCGTACGCGCGGGTGTGTGTGTTGCTGTTGTTTTATGGTTCGTTTTGGTCTTTTTTCCATCTTTCGTTTTGTTCTGCTGCACCGTTTGTCGGTTTTCCGCGGATCGAATTGATCGATCGATCGATCGGTCGATCGAGTCGGGCTCTCGAGAGGCGAAAAGAAATTATGCTCAATTGCAGTAGCACCTTCGCTCGGCCCCGGCCCGTTGTGTCCACGGTGATACCGATGGCTACCATTTAGTGGTGGCAGCGGCTGCCAATTTGCCACCTGATTTGTAGGGCCAGCGGGCGCCGGCGTGGGTTCGGGACGCGAATGGTTGACGGAGCAATTGACTTAAATTAATGGCCACCGTGTGCTGTACCATTTGTTGTGGAGGCACCACCCTGTTTTCGGATTCGGGTTCTGTTTTCCGCGGAATGGGCCACGGTCTGGGCCTAGGAATGGGCAGCAGCGAAGGAATGGGCAGCAGCGAAGCGAAATGGGTCTCGAGTGGTCTGAGTGTGTGATAAGACAGAGTTGGTCATTGATACACCGAACCGATAATGTAATTGTTTTAATTCTTTTGTTTTTGTGTCTCAACTCAACTTGCTGATTGCATCAATTGATATTATATTATTGCGCAATAATATTGTAACGATGTAAACATAGGCCAAGTCTGCAATTTTTGGTTGGGTTAAGCTTTATTATCTATACTGGGTTGTTCAATAAGTTCGTAGTTTCGGGTATTCGCCCGTTTTTAACAACGTAAAAAATCAAGTATCGTGCAGTGATTGAATTTTTGTTTTTAAGGCTTAACAAAGGAAATTTAAGAACGAATGTTGAAAGTGTATAAGGACTCTTCATCTTCAATTAGTACATTAAAAGGGGTGTTTCTGAATTTAAACGTGGCCGTACAAGCCTTAACGACTATCCTCGTCAAAGGCATCCAAAAACAGCCACAACACCTGAAATCGTAGAAAAATCCTAAAAAGTACAGGACATCGTATTGGAAAATCGTCAAATGACTAGAAGGGATTTAGTACAAGGCTGAATAATATAGTGTACTGAATAGTAGAGTTTATTTCAAACCATAAAATTGTGTTTTTCTTATCGAGGCTGCGAATTTATTGAACAGCCTAGTAACTATGGTTAATCCTTTGAGGTAAAAGATGCACCCTGTTATTCTTCAACTATTAGTCATTTCTCGTTAATGATTATGAAGATAATGTTGATCGGATGATCGAATGATTATGAAGATAAAAATCGGATGATAATTAACGGACAAATGTGAGGTCCTTTTGAAAACGTTAGTTTCTAGCCGCAACCCCTCAATCCTACACGCGCAACCTAACACACTGTTCCGTTTGTTGTCATTCTGCGACCGTTGCATAATCCGGCTGACAAGTTCTGTGGGCCGTTTTCCTGCACCGCCGCCACTCAAAACACGAAACAACCTGTTCAAGGACCGCCATCTCCGCCTCCTCGGAGTGGCCCACCCAAAGCCTCCTCCGAACGGTCAGCACCGCACGCCCGTCCGCGTGTTGGTTACTTGCCGTAGTAGTGGGTCGTCGTCGTCGTCGTCGGTGATGAAATGAAGGAAAATTAGTTTAATTTTTCTTGCACTATCTCTGCACGCGCTCTGGTTGGCCCCTTTTTCGCGCGCTCTCGTCTGGTGCGCGGTCTGGTGAGGCTGCGGTGGCCTGTGCCTCTCCCGCCCGGCATCGCCGAAGCATCGATCCTGGTGGCGAACGCGGAAGAGGTATCGCACGCTCTGTGGCAGCCCGCCATCCATCGATCGGCGAATGATGGTAAATCACTGGCATTACAGCGATGGCGACGACGACGAGGACGACCGGAGGGGAGTCGTAATGTGCTACCGAATTGCCCGAGCCGCCCGGACCCGACGGAACGACTGACCGGTTGCTCATTATGCCGCCTGCCGTACGCGCGGAAAACAGACACACACCGGGTTCGGGTTCTGCCGAGCGGCGGATCTGTTGGTTGTTTGCTAGTGCCTTCGTGAGCCCGCGAAGGGTTTCATAATTTCGTCTAATAACATTAATTAACCATTGGCTCACCACGCACGGTCGTTTATTTTGCGCCTCCGATTTTTTGTGCAATGCGCTGAGGAAAGCAACACTTTCTCTAGAACTTGAGACCCTGCCCTAGGATCCGCTGATCAGGTACGAACAGTATAGGTTCGTGATGACCAGATTTGTAGCCACAATCTATCGTCAATTAATTAGGCATAAGAACGGAGCGCCACGTTAGTGATTAAAACGTGGTGGCGCGGTTGCCGTATGGTAATCTGGTTGAATTATTCATTTCGATAACTCACTCCGTCTGTGCTAGAATACTGCCAAGCTCCTAGTAGCTCGGAAAGGTGTTTATTTTTATTAACTCATAACGTGTTTTGAGAAGATCCCAGGCCCAGGTTGATTTGTGTGTTTGCACGATTAGTGAGCGAATGGAACGATTGGTTTGGTTTGCTGTCCATACGTTAACGTAAAGGAAATGTAACAATCGATGGTTTAAAAAATGATCAAGAAACGAACGTTAATTGACCATCCAGTAATTAATATTGATCGTTAAATCGACTCCCGTTGGATGCTCGTTTGAGCCTCGAAAGGCTTACAGCATAACTTCCAATGCATCGTCTCCCACACACACCGGAAGATACGATCGGTCGATCGATCGCGAGCCCGCGGAACCGAACCCTGTTCGAAAGTAAACGCTTCACTCGGAACCACGGCCACGGCTTGATTTACGCCCCAGCCCTAAAATGGGCTCAAAATTAAGCAATCGCTGCGCTGCTGGCCGGGACCGGTTCGAGCGAAATTAAAGGTACCAATTGGCCGGGTGACACTTGGCGCGTTGGTGGTGCAAAAACGGTGAGGCGTAACATGTTGCTGGCGTTTGGGTCTGTGGTGTCTGTCATGCCCCGAGCGATGCCCGTGCTGCTGCTGCTGCTTGCCGTGCCCATGTCCGTAATGTCTCAGCCCCTCGATTTCGGGCGATTCGAGACGCGCAACCGGAGCGCCCGAACGGCTACTGATACAAGACACCGAGGCCCGTGTATGTCTGTGCCCTCGGCGATGTAAATCATGAGAAACTACACGCGTGGATTGTCGTAAAAAATAAGTTACACCACCTCCGAGGATCCGTGCGCGCAGGACACGCGTATGGTTCCGAAGCCACAGGAACCGAACCGAGGCAGGAGTATGAAGCAAACAAAAAACCCTTAATCTTCCTGGGTCACGTTCCAGCAGCAGCAGCGACGAAAAAAAGTAGCTCTTTTTGTGGGTTCCACGAGGGAACTTTTTTTTCCTCCTCTCCTTTCGGGAAGATTATGTCTGCCTGTTGTCGGCCACGAGTTTTACGAGCGCACCCGAGAGAGAGCGGGCCCGATAAGCAACCAAGCGTTGCGCTTTAGTGACCCGTGTTGTAATACGAGAAACCTACAACGCGCGGCCTCCACCCAAGCTACGGGGCCGAAAGGACCCCGGAGAAGAAGTGGGAAAAAAAGGAAAATCAAGTGATCCTTTCTGACACTTGCCACACATCCCAGGATCCCCGATTGACAGCCCGTCTGACACACGCAGAGACGCAGAGAAAGCGAGAGCGAGCGAGCCTGAAGGACTCTGAAGTGGTGTGCTGTTCCGAAGGCAGGAGCAGAGCTGGGAAAGCGCGCTGCCTTGTGCGTAAATTAGGGGTTCAATGCTCAGCCGCCCTCGTACTTAGCGCTGGCCCGCGAACATCTGGCCCACTCCGGCCAGAGGCCCCCGGCGGATCCTATTTCGCGCTCTTGACGCTCTGTTTTCCCACTGGTTTCGTGATTTTTTCCTCTCGCTCCCTCTCTGTGCCCTCGGCTCGGATTTTGGGTCGAGTGGATTTACTGCGCTTTCCGAGTGCGCGTTTCCGAGTGCGCCCCGGGTTTCTGGCGTGGGTCCTTTGAATATTTGTGAAGATCCTTTTTCGACGGGAAAAATGAGATCACGGAGGCGCACCGTTGCTCCGCACCTGCTCTCCGGCTAGCTTCGTGTCCTTTTTCTCCGTCTCCTTTCAGCGCCCGGTGGGATCTGTATTTTTGACACCTAACAACATGTTCAATATGGTTAAATTTGATGCTAATCAATTTGTGTTTCTCCTTCTTTTTGCTTTCACCGGCAGGTACGTACCGTTTGATGGGAGCTCTTTTTTCGATCGCCCCCGGCTTGGAATGTACAGTCGAGTACGGTAAGAATTATGGGCAGGATTAGGAATGTTCTTTGTCTGTTTGCCGTTCGCCGATCGGCGAAGCAATTTTTGGGTGCTCCTGATTTTGTATTTCACTTCGATTCTGGTTTGATTTAATTGCGACAATGCGATTAAGTTTTGCAATTTGATTCGGAACTTCGGTAATATCAATCTTTTTTTCAAGTTTATAAAAAGTTTTCTAAGATCTTTGAATGTTTATCCTTCTCATTGCTGTTTATTGGGCTTTGTTCTTCTCGTCTGCAATCTAATTCTACAACGGGCACCGTGAGTGTAAGTTTTGTGCATCAGAATCTTTCGGATGCATAACTCGCTTCGTTGGTCGACAGATCAATATGCAACCGAAAGCCCCCCAATTAGCCCATAAAGCAAACTCGCCCGTTTTTATGGCAGTTTTATGCCCCCTGCAAATCATAGTACTTTAGCCCCTCGTAGCGCCTCGTGCTGCACGTTGGGGCAAAAATTAATTACCGACAGTTCAAAACTGTTGATCCCCGCGTCGGGGCGTCGGCCTGCATTGTGTAGGGCTCGTGCCACGAAGTGTTTTTCCATAACCAAGCCACCACCTCGCCGTCGGCCGTCGGGATTGTGTGCATCCGAAACCCTCCAATTAGATTGCAACCAGCTCCCGCCGCCCCCGGGTCTCGATAACGCTCGGGAGCTCGGTGGCTTGGTGGTCAAATATTCAATTAGCATTATGCTCGGGTGGTGCCACTCGCTGCGGCCTCCAGTTTTCCGACGCCCAAACGCGTACAGACCCGCCCGTTTGGCTAATAAACCGATAAACTAGCGAGCCTAGCGATCAGTCGCAACGTGGGGGCCCCAGGGCTAAATGTCAGACTGGCTGGTTCGGCCCACGGTGCTGCGAGTGCGAGATTTTCCTGATCGGGAGAAAAAAGCCCACTCCCACTCACCTTGAGGGCACACAAAATTGTCTGCGTCATTGGGACACCGCACACGTTTTCTATGCTCTAACCACCCACAAGTAACCAGCCGATCAAGTCCTTCGAAAATAAAAAAGCCACCAAAAAGGCTTCGAATCACGACGTGGGGCGTGCGACGTCCAGTCACAGACCACAACGGTCCGAGGTCCTCAAATTAGCGAACGATTTTCTATCATTTTCATTCCATCTTCGCTTCTCTTTTCCTCTCTCTCTCTCTCTCTCTCTCTCAAACACACTTGTTGTTGGTGAGATTGCGGTTTGGCAGAAGTACTTAAAGAATTGGTCAACGATAATTGTGTCTTTCCACGGCGTCCGCACGAATGGACGATGTGGAGTTGGTTACACGGTTTCGAGCGGTTCTGTCTTTGCGCCTGACCTTCGCCAGGAGCTTTCTACGGGATGATTGGCAACGGCATGCGAGGAAGTGAACGATAAGTCCGTAAACGTTGCTGATCGTTGCTGACTTCCGGCGATTTTGAAGATGGAACATTGACGAAATAGCCACCGACAAAACCGGATGCAGTTGTAAGGCGCGTCAGGCGAAGTCAATGATTGTGAAGTGATAAATTGAACTCTCATAACACTGGCTCATGTTTTTGGCTATTATCTTCGTCTTATTCTAATATCATCTAATTTGAATGTAGTCTAATCTTTTCTAATTTTTATCTTTGGCTTAGCTTAATTTTGTTGCAAATATGCTAATTGAACAACATAAATCAACTGTTGTTTATTATTTTTTCACATGGAATGATCGATGAACTACTCATAAAATGGAAACCTTCTTAGTAATTTAAAAAAAAGTAACGCCGAAAGTAACTCCGTTTCCAAAAGAGGAACGATATTTAGGCTTTTATTGGTAGAAGATCGACTAAACTGTGTCCTGTCCTTCATTACTACTATTGCATTGATTTTATTGATAAATCTCTACCAACCTGATACAATGTTTGCTGAGATTTTTAAATAGTTCCAAAGATTCAATATAGGAGAAGACCTATAAGAATAATAGAAATATTTCTATAAGAATATGAAAAAGTGTACGAATATGTTTCGTCACATGCAACGATCATTAAAACACTCCAAAAGTAAGCCACTTCCTAATCGAGTTAACCTCGAGCCAACACATCCTCAAACCAAAACAAACGCCGCACGATTTGCTGTGACAAACATAAAACATGGCCAATGCACACAGATCTAACGGAGCGGATCGTCAGCCAGCATCAGCTGCACCACCACGACCACCACCACCAGTATTACCACTACCATTACTACTGGGTTACGGAAGCCAGAGTTCAGGGTTTGCTGACCGCCCATTTGCAAATCGGCTTGACCGCCTCCGTGGCCTGATTGCCCGTTCCGACCGCGTGTGCTTGTGGCTCGCGCCACAACTTTCGAGGGTCCCCGCCGCCACCGCTCCGGCCGCAGTTCCTGGTGGGGTACCCCACCAAACCCGCCGCCAGCATGATTATTTCTTTGTGCAATTTTATGCAAACCGAGAGCGCGCGCGCGGCTTTCGCATGTTTTGTCGCGCTTTTGCGCCGCGCGCACACACAAGGGGACAAGGGGTTCCCCCGAATCGTGGGCCCTTCGGGAAACGATTAGGACGCGGAGCTCCTGGCCCGCGCCTGGCACCAGGTTCTAACGGCCCGCGCGTCGTGCGCTGCGCACACGCGATCGATCTTGCGCCAGCATCTCGGTTTAACTTCTTCAACACTTGCGGCCGATGGTGGCGCTTTTTTTCTGTTCGCTTCTCGCCTCTACGCCACGCCAGGAGGGCTCCCCCCGACCCGCGCCCTGCCCCGCGATGCACGGGAGCCGGTTTTCGTTGCAGGTCGTGCGCCAAAAACCAGTTTTGCCTGCCCGAGCCTCAGGAGTCCGAGAGCTCCTAGAACACCGCACCGCGGCACGATTCCTGGTGGCCACTACTGGTCACCCTTTCCCCCCGGTGTGCGCAGGATGCGGTCAGCAGCAGGGATCGGATGTGACGGGTCTGTTTACGATCGCGCCGACCAGAACCCGGTTCTGTAGAAACGGTTCTTGTCGTAGGGCACGTAACGAGATGCAAACCGCCGAAGCTTCGTTGGCGCGGTTCTGTCGCGCCTTGTCGCACATTGCCGTCAGGATCGACGGCGATGATGGAGCTGGCTGCACGAGCTCTGGCTGATGACCGCGAATGATGATGATGATCATGATTAACGTAAATGCAAAGGCTAAGCAATCAACACGATCAAAACACATTGTAGGCAGGTTGATTGGGGTCCCCGCGCTCGGCGATCCTCCTCCTCCGGGAAGGCCAATGAAGTGTGCCAATTGCGACGCGCCGCTTTGAAAGTTGTCAGCCGCCGCCCGGTGCTCGGAGAGTCCTCGGTCCAGGAGCCTGACATCTAGCCTTTGCCGGGCAGGCTTTGACTGATGGGCGTCGCCTCTCCGCCGGCGGCCGGGATAGCGTGCGTACGATCGAGGGGCGTTAATGTAGGCCAAACGGGGAAGTATCGTGGGCTCATCAAGTGGGATGTAATTACAGTTTATCATCGGACACGCACGCGTTTTTGCCGCGTCTCCGAATGTGTTACGCGCGTTTTATGCGCCAAGATGCAAAGCCACGCCAGTGTCAGGCGGCGTCTTCGGTTAGACAAAGGCGCACGAGAACGAGCCGATCGATTGATCACCAGCCGGGCACTGGGTAGGATATGAGAAAAAAGGTCCTCCCTTCTCCGTCGAGGTGTTTGCTACTGGCGAGGCATTCTCCCCGTCGTCGTCGTGCGTTGTAGATGCGCTGCTATCATCCATCAGTTATGATGTTTGCATAATTATTACCTCGGCACCGGCTACGTACGTGTGTGTGTGTGTGTGTGTGCGCAATAAAATGAAATTAACTCGTAAAAACCCGCACACGGGGAGGGTCCGTACGAGGGCCAAGCCCTGCAAACAGAAGCCACGCCGCAATGATGATGATGATGATGATGATGACGATGATGCTCCTTCGTGCGGTGTACTTCGCTGCCGTTTGCCGTGTAGCCCTTAGCAGCCCTCCGATTCAAAGGTTTAAGGTTTTATATCACGCTTTAAAAGATCGATAAGGATCGATCGGTGGCCGCGGGGCGATCGACGTGCGATGTGTGTGTGTGAATAACATTATCGTTAAAATGTCATACAATAAACGTGTCACCGGTTTAGTGCAGGTGATGCCATAAAGGGATGTAATTTACGTGATGCCACACCCGGGAGGCACTTGCCTGAGGGCCATCCTTTCTTTTAAACAAATTACATGCTTTGTAGTCCTTTTTTAATGTTTTCTTGTAAATCAAAGTTTTGGCATGTTACTCACATTTTCTTCTATGTTAACTAACGTTGTTTTCGAACTTCCAACTTCCTTGTTGTTGTTGTTCAAACTTCCTTATGTAGCTCATTCTATGCTTTCCAAAGAGAAAAAGAATTTGTTTTGCACACTATACGACTTTATTGTTCCACCTTCCCTTTTATCTTTGCGTTTGTTTGTTTACCCTTTTTATTGTTGCATTTATTTGCATTTGCGTTATAATTATCGTTCTTATTAATTGGTTTGGATTTTACATTGTGGTCCTGTTAGTTTTATCTCACCCATTCGAACGAAGCTTGCAGTTTTAAATTAACATATGAGGATTGTTCTCTCCGGACCGGACTTACTTCATAGTGAACGAGAGTGAGCGAGAAAGAGAAAGGCATTGATTCGAAGAACGCGAGCCGAAGCTAAGCGTTCTAAACATCGGCACGAAACCTCGTCGACGGCGTCCCAAGTGCACGATTCCCGCCGCAATAAAACCTCGGTGTGTGTGGATGCGCGTCCCCGTCCCCTTACCGCCCCCCACCACTTCCCTTGTATCTCCCGCGAAGCCAATCACCAAGCCAATTGTAGCCGGGACCGTGCCCGGGGGCAAGTGTTTGTGATTATAATAATAAAATATTTACACTTGTACCCGGTTGCATAACAGCGTCGCCCGGCGGTACCCGGCTAAACATATGCGCGCAGGCCGCTCCGGCCGCCCCGTCACAACCGGGCCCGTCTTCACCGCGCGGCCGGCCACGACGACGGCGAACGATAATGGAGACTCCAACGATGGCTTGAGCGCGAACCATAAATTAACCATCCGTTTCAATTGGTTTCGCTAGCCCCAGAGCCGCCCAGAGGTTGCGGTTTTGTGCCGTTTCAGCGCCATTCCCGGCCCCCCGGACGGTGGGGTGCCCGATCGGGTCAAGCATCGGGTGGGCATTAGAACGAGGCGGGGCGGTGTTGGGTTGGTGTGCGCTCGCGCACATGCTAATGCTTCCCGCTCTCGGTCTCGGTCGCCGACTACACACTGGCCGGCGTAGTAAACCCGTCTTTTCTCGCGACAATATCAACAACGATTGCAGTGCGCGGGCTCTGTTGCATCTTCTTGGCGTGGACCCTTTCCCAGGCCGTCTCCCGGCCGTTTTCTTTCTCATAAAGGGGTGAAGCGATAGGCAGCGGCACGCACTGCACGTGAAGTGAATATCAAGTTCGAGGTTCGAGCAGGGGTCGTTTTATAGGAACGGCTCCAGTGATTGCCTCATATCGCACCGATCCTAGGCGGGCGGGCAGGACCGCGCTCGGTGGAGCTATTTTCGGAGCAGCCGCTCGTAAGCTGACGTGCCGGCGCTTATCAGGTTTCGTGATAGTTTCTACAGAATTCTGTCTGAGGGCTCGGTTCTGGCTGCACTGCGTAAGACGCAGTGCAGGGCCACACCCGACGGATCGCCGACGAGTGTGCAATTGGGTTGCATCGATCCGCGTTGAGCGGCGGGCTTCTGATCACCGAGTGATCTTTGCGACAATTTCTGGGAATTGTTCCATTTCGTGGTATACTTTAGCCTCCGAGTTCTTTTTTGAGATCGTCAGATATTGGCTGCATTGATTGAAAACCTTGGAAAAAGAAACACCGAGGTGGAGCTCATAGTTTACTGTATAACTATTGTCATAGTTTTTATGTGTATTATTGTTTGTTATAGTTTTTATGTGTATTGTTTTTTTATTTTTTTTTATGTTACTTTAATTATTAAATTTAGTAATGTGTCTCGGAAATGCTGATTTCGAATTATTATTCTTCAAGTCCGATTTGGAAAGTTTCGACTTTCGACAAAGACATAAATCGAACCCTCCACAATGTTGTCACTGCAGAACATAAACAGCTTTTTTACAGCACTAAACAAACAGATAGAAGATCTTATACCCACAATTTGTCACACTTTACCGCCGAACACCACACCTTAACAATCGGCGTCCCGATCGTCGCCGTGGGCCTTCGCGACGGTTCTGGGGCAAACTTTAACCTTTCTGCCGTGTGGCGGCGTATAATCATAGCGCACAACATGGCTCTCGCGCCATCATCATCATCATCGGCCAGGTGCTCCTATGTATGCTCCGTGGTGTCCGGAGTTGTTGTGCCTTTTTTTCCCCTTTTATTCGAAACCTCATTATTATTATTAGTAGCACTATTTCGCTATCATTACGCCGTCGACGAACGCGCCCGCGCGCACTTCGACCGACCGATCGCGCGTAATTCTTTGCGCAATCATTAATGCAACCTTGACAATAGCTAACAACTCCTCAACAAACGCCGCACAACGCTGGCTGGTGGTGTTGTTCTTTTTCTTTCGCGCTCTCCGACCTCCCTTGGTACGGATCCTCCTTCCGTTGGGTCCACCGCCACGTATCGGCAAGAATAATCATTCCAGTCCATTCCAAGCGTCCGGCCGTCCGATCACGTATTCGATCGATTCCGAACCGAAGGGTGGTTTGCTATGCTGCCGCGCACTCTTCGTGTGTGTGTGTGTGTGGTCACACATATTAATAAAATATTATGCTGCAATTGAGATTGCGCGCGCGCCCCGGTCCCCACGGTGTCACGGTCAGTGGCAGAAGTGCTGTGGGACTGGGTTGGACCAATAAAAATTAGCCGAAGAAAAAAGAGAGAATACCTTCGGGACATTGTGCACGAATATCCTTGCCCAATATGGCGGCGCGGGCCTTAAATAAACATGATAGGTGCCGGGTTGCAATTTGTGCCGGCTACCGGGTGGGGGGATCCTGTATGCTGATCGCGGGGTGCTACCGGTCGCGGAACGCCGACTGGCCCTCGGGCGCGCCGAGATACGAAAAATGACACTAGATAAATAACAATGAATGCACATATCATTTAATGATCGACTTAAATTGCCCCCGGACCCCGGAGTGAGGTACGGGCTGTTGTGGGCCGCTGGAAGCAGTGTGCAGCTGATGATGTTGCACTGATGACCGGCCACCGCGAGGCTCTGGGGCGATGAGTTGCAGATTAATTCGAGCTCGAGTGCACGAGCCTAGCGAAGCCTTCGCTTAAGTGGCTGAATATTGTGCGGTGAGTGAGAGAGAGAAGGGGAAACCAAGGATCCCACATGGGCTCCGTATTGACCACCGGTGGTCGCCGTAGACAACGGCGGACAATATTTTATTCGAAGTCATCCAAAGAACGTGGCTCTAGTGGTTCTTGCAAAATGCGCGAGTGGTCGGCCGCGTTAAATGGCCGGTTCGCCTCGTGGATGGCCGATGGTTCCGCACCGGAGAAGGCTCTGCACCGTTCCGCTTTTATTGGGTCGCGGGGCGCAGGGTAAAAAGTTAGTGCCGGTGACAAGTTGAGACCAGCGTTGAGCTGTCGTCAGCCATCGCACCACAAAGGGGTGCCCATCGATCGGGCGTTAAAATGCTTCAAATTGACAATATGTCAGCCGAGTGGATCGCAGACGGGTGGATGTGGAACAATTAAATGCAGGACCACCGGAGCTCCTAAGAGCCCACCGCTCGCGCACCGCATTCAACGCCCGATGGTGGTGGTTCCGTTGGTGGTTGGCTACAAATTGTAGTTCAAGGTTAGACAGCATTGTGCTGTAATGTGTGCTTTGGAACAGATATTAAATCGAAACTGTTTCGCTTAAGCTTTTTTATGGCATAAAAAGTGAGATCGATTTAATCGGTGGAACTAGAACTTCGATATGAAGCAAAGTGGTTGGAGTTAATTTTTACAAATTTTATATTTTAAACCCATGGAGATATGGTTTTGACAATTCTAATTGATACATGAATGCTCTTTGATGCAGTTTAAATTAACAAGAATCAGTCAAGATTGGAACTTACATTTTACAAAATATTCTTTTTGTTGGTATCGTGTTTAGAGGTTTATTTCCGTTTTTATATTATCAGCAACAAACTTTCTCGTTAGTGACGTCAGAAAAGAATATTAGACTTGCATCAGGAAATATTACCAAAATAGCTTTTAAAGAAAGAAATTAGATTCTTTTCCTTGTTTAAAACCCAAAACGGAAGTTACTACACCAAATTAGTATAATCAGCTCTTACGGCATCTTTATTTGCCGACGGGGCTTATATCATCGATTTAAGGCTTAAAGAAAGTCCACTAGCATAATTTACCGGGTCTGTATCCCCTCTACCGATACGTTTTTGTTCACTTTATAAACGATGTCAAAACGATGAGTCTTGAAACTAAGGCTAGAAAAATCGAAGATCAACTCTTCACCTCTCAATGGAACCGCTTTATCGGATGAGGCCCGTGTTTGGTTTACATAAACAACCGTTTACCGAATCGTTCGCCCTCTGATCTCTCGACGTCTCGCGTGCCTGCTTAAGAGGGACCTTAAATGCTTTTTGTTCTGACAACGACGACGCCGCTGCCGCTTCGCCGGGTAAGGTGCGCCCGGCACACATCCTTCGATCAAAACATGAGGGCAGTAATTAAACGTGAACCTGTCATGCTGACGTGCGGCCCAACGGACGGACGGACGATGCTCGTTGTTTTAATGTGCGCGTCGCCGTCGTTCGCACCGCGGAGGGGCTAAAGTGCAGCATAAATGAAATTCACCATCATTCACCATCGTCTTGGCGGCACTTTGCGCGTCTCCGCGGCGCGGTTGATGCAATGCCCCGTGCGAGCCGCGAATCCGATCCGATCGTTTGCGGAGCTGAGGGTCGGTCGGTCGGGAGTCGAATTATGAGCCGCGACATGAGCCGGGGAAGCATAAAACACTGCACCAACGCACCCAGCAAATTGCGGACAAATACGCGCTGCACTACTTGCGGTGCAGCTGGCTTGCGGCCGTTGCAGCAAGTGCAGCAAGTGCAGTGGGTCGCGCACGCAGCCTGGCGCGTTGCTCGGACAAAGTGCTCGACTCTAAGGCGCGCGCGCGCGCTCTCGGAAGCGCAAAACCGCGCACGCCACGCCACGGACCGGTACGGACAGTCGGCCTGTGTGCTGTTAACCTTGAACGACGACGACGACGCCAAGCTCATGTTGATTGCATAAGCGATCGCGCGAAAGGATCGGAGTGGAGCGCAGCACCATTCGCTGCTCGCTGAGCGACCGCTGCTCGTTTCCTCGTTAACTAACTGCCCATCTGATCGATCGATCGCTGCGATCGGGTTTGGTACCCGGGCCGGCAGCCACCGCGTTCCCGGGAGGGTGGTGGTCGCATGCCACCACCCGCCCGGGTGGGTGGTGGGTGGCTGGCTGGCAATGCAACTTTATTTTTGCCACTCATCCTCATCAGCCGCGAGGTCTCTCCCGCGGTTTCGTTTCGGGTCCGTTCTGACGCTCGGACTCTCGAAGCCCCACCGAAGCTAACCTTTGCTCTCTCTCTCCCTCCCTCTCCCTCACTCTCTTGGTTTCCTCATGTTACTCTCGTTCTGGCCCACTACCGCTGGCTAATTAGCCCATCTCTGTCACACACCCAGCAGGGGTCCTGTATGCAGATGAATTATTCAAAGTGCACACGTGCAATTATTCACCGCAAACCGTCGTCGTCGTCGTCGTCGTCGTCGATCGATTGTTGTCTATCGCGTCTCTCGCTCTGGGGCGGTCTCTTTCCTCACGACACGTTACGACTCTAAGCATATTAACGACCGCTCGGAGTCCCTACCGAAGGGTCTGGCCGCAAGCCTCGCAAGACTCGCAAGACCATATCGCGCCCTCAACAGACGCCGTGACGACGATAATACGATTGAAAAACACATCACATCACATTAACCACCACGATCGTCGATGCGGCGTTGCTTTTTTGCGTCGGGTTTTCTTGGAGTAAAAAGCCCTAAAGTACCCGCTTTTGGCGGAAATCACTCTCAACTCCCTGAAAATGCGTGTATGCGGCAAACAATAGCGAAGTCTGCGAAGTGAAGGCTTCCTAGTTTTTCATCTGCGTCTAATTTAATCTCCTATCTGCATCGATTATATAATTGCTCGTAAAACACGTATGCCCTTTGAGGAGTTCCACAGTTCCAGCTGGCAGAAGTTCAACTCTTGGACCGGACGGCTGGATGCGAGTGCGATCGCCGCGAAAATGCAAATTACGTGCTCCCACCGACCGAAGCCTCGAGCGACGGAGAGTGATGCGTCCGCGAGTGCGAGATGCCATCAGATTCCGACGTCCGACACTTGGGTCGAAGCAGAACAAGAACGGGCAGTAGTTGGAGCTCTGGAGTTTCCGGACGCAAACGAAAAAGCCGGAAATGTTTGAATATCTTTAGATTTAGATTCGCCAGCCCTGGGGAAATGGAAATTGAAGTTGAGTGGAGCAAAAAAAACGGAAAACGCTACGTTAAAGGGGTTTCGAATGGAATCGAATGCACTGAGAATGGGCATCCCGTGTGGAAGCGCTTTGACCTTAAAGTGACAGCTTCGCTGTTTATCGGCCCGGACAGACCAACGCCACCGGCAATGAGGAAGTATTTGACGATTCGATGCGATTTCGCATGTTGGTTGGCTCAATCAGTAATGTGTGATTTAATAAATGTGAATGAACTTCTGAGTCTAAGCTCCATATTGGGAAAGTAACAGGACAACAACATTAGGCCACAAGTCGTAATGAACCATAATGTACTCAATTTACAAATAAATAATACAGAATTGGCTAGTGTCAAACGCTGCGCAGTTAAAAGTCTCGTAGTTTAGAACAAAGTCACAGAATTTTTTGAACCAAAACACCCCGCGTCTTGAAGTTCTAAAGCTCTTCAAACTGTCACCGAGCCGCGGCCTCCTCGGACGCAGGCAATTACAAAGTTGTAATCCACAAACAGGTTTATTTATAGCCGCGCTTGCGCAGTAAACATGGGCCCCTTCCACGGGACCGATTCCTTCACGTCGTCGTCTTGGGAACGTATCCTGATCATCATTCAATCTACACAGCAGCTTGCCGGGCAGCAAGCTGCGTGTGCTCCGTAATTGACCCTAATTCGTTCGTCAGAGCCCCGATGACATCCCTAACCGTGGTGTGGCGTGGCGCGCAGCGTGTGTCCCTCCAGAGAAAGAAAGAGAGAGCGAGCCGTTAATCGAAGCTGTTACTGGAAGCTGTTGTCTTTTTCGCAACATTCGCCACTCCGGGGCTTCTGCGGCGAAGGTTTGCTACTTATTTGGTTCGCTGCTCGTACGATTGTAAATCATTTGCAACGTTAATCCAATCAACTTTCATTTAGCAGCCCTCGTGTGCCCTGGTGCTCTGGAGCAGTCGTATGTAGTTTCGGTAGGACCTCTGTCGACGGCGGATCGTCCGACGAAGACCGTTTCTGGCCGGCCAGCAATTAGTCAATTAAAGTACACACGAACTCCAGATCTGGCCCCCGCCCAGACAGTGGAGCTCGGAGCGCGGACCCGTGGAGCGGGGTCCGTGTAATGAATGGATGCACACATAATGCACCGTGCCGAGGCGAGCCGATGTTTGATTACCGCACGATGCAGCGTCATATCGCGAACGTCATCGAGCATTCGGACGTCACCGTGGCCCCGGCATGACTAAATTAATGCCCACCCGTCCAAGGACACTCTGTCGCGGCCGCGGGCGGATGTCTCTAAGGATCGTGCGAGTGCCGTTTGCTAATGACCGTATCCAGCACACCACAGCACGGGACAACGGACTTCCATTTGATGTTGCGCCGTCCGTCCGGCGTACGATTTGGAACGGTGTGATTGATCGTCCAAGCTGAGCGCGCCCCGCATTGCAATCGATCACGCTTTATATGGCCACCCTTTTTTTGCTTGTCCCGTTTCCCGTTATCTGGCACGCTAATGTGCTGTTTAATCCAGCGGTTCCGATCGGATGAGAGATCCTGATGGGATTAGTCATCCGAATTCAAAGTATTACTCACTCCAGCGGTCGCTGGTATTTTTCCACACTTCATTGTTTGTTCCTTTATGCTCGGGGCTCGGCGAACTGTCACTGGGCCCTGGGTCGGGTGTTCCTGCAGGTGTTCCCACCGGCCAGCCTGGAAGTGGTGTGGCTAACGCATTTAACGGCCGTACCATTTACGACTTTGGGGCGCACAAAGAGACCACATTCCTTCTGAGGGAGCTGGGATCTTTGAGGGACCGCCAAAAAATGGGGGAGTTACCGCGAACTTGGGCCGATTTTATGACCCCCAAAAACCATAACAAATTCCAGCATCCAATAATTGCCGACGGAACGGGTCCGTCGACGCCTTCCAACATTCCGACCACCGAAGAGGGAGATGCCCCCCGGGATATGCTGGCCAAATGGGCGACGGTTTTTTGCATAAGTTTCTGCCGAACCGCCGCGTCCGCCGGGTTCACCTTCCTGGAAGCCGTTAAAATCCTCGCGGATCCTCTAC
>NC_069145.1:8322508-8363432 GCF_943734635.1 Anopheles cruzii
TGCTAGTTTCTGGAAAGATGGACAGCACGGCGCAAGTGGATGGATGCAAGTTGATGGCCCTTGTGGAAGGATAATTTATTCGATTCCCCGAGCAAAGGGCAGTTCGGATGCCGCCATAATGTACGCCGCGGCATAATCGATCGTAAAGTTTCGCCCGACCGACCGATCCGCTGCTTTTACAACCTTCTCTTGTGCTCTTCTCTTTCAGTGTTGCTCCTGGGTCGAAGTTGGTCCACTTTGACGCAGCTAGTAATGCGTAAGTGTTCACGTGTGCGCCTGCGTGCCTGTGTGTGTGTGTGTGTGCTTTGTGCATTGGAATTTGGCCATACCATTTGTCCATTAAAAAGTCGTTCATAAATCATGTGTGCTCCAAACGTTCCCAGACGGCATTTCCTGTTGGACGAGCCCCGGTTCGGTTTGTGTGTGGGGCAAGTGCCATGTGCCCTCCCATTGCGTTTCTTTTTGTTCGGTGCATCATTTCGATTTGTTTGCTAATTTAGGAGAGCGCATTTATGGTCGGTCGCGCGCATCCTGTGCTTCAGCGTCGATCGTCAAGTTGCGCTCCGTGGGGCAATTATTTGGGCAACGATTCTGCGCATATCCTGCCTATCCGACGAGCAGCAAGGCAGTTCCCCGTCGAGCGATGACGATCTCGCGATGATCACGGCGACGGCCGATGGTTGATGGTAGTTATTACTGCAGGCGAACATCCTCGAAACGTTCGTCCCTTTTAATGGGGTGCGTTGCGTTTCGCATTTTGGTTGCTCTTTCTGCGTCCTCGTTGGATGCCTCGTTCCTGTTCCGCTCTTCCCCCGGTTTCGCGTTCCTTAATTTTTATCGCCCGTTTTACACTCATCCCCGTATTTACGAGACGCGGAGATGTGTGTGGATTAATAACAATAAATAAGCGAACGCGCAAGACGCTGGCGGCCATGCCAATCCACGGCCAGCGGACCTACCGCTGGCAGGGGGGCGGACTAGGGGCGGACAGCAGCAGACAAAGCATAAAACCATAACTTCTGCCAGCTACCGTGTTTGCTGCCGGGCTTGCGGCCAGACCAACTGACCTCGACTCAGGCGTGTCCAGGCGACGAACCCTTCCCGGAGTTTGCCCAAAAGGTGCCAAATAAATCTTTTCCTCGAATCGCGGCCAAAGGAGGCCGGGTTTTGGGAGGTTCCTTGGAGGAGTGCCATTGTTTACGTGCCAAGGAAGTGCCATTCGCGCACCACAATACGCAGCAAAGCGTCTGCGGTTGAAGGTTTGGGGGCCATTTCAAGACTTCATTAACGTTCGTACTAAGCGCACATAAAGCTTTGCGCCCGATAATTGCTGTACCATGATTATCTCTCCCGATAATACACCCGTGAGGCCAACCAGCACCACCGTTTTTTTATGCCACGCAACATTGTATCGCACGAGCATCTCCGCGGTGTAATCATCGTCCGTTGGGGTTGGTGGGGAGTGGCTCAATTCGGAAGCGGCGGTCGGTGTCGCCATGTCGAAACGTGTCCAGAACAGATGGTGCAGCATAAGGTGGCCGCGCTACCGTGCAGCATAAGCCCCTCCGTAGCGTGCATGTTATGGTTCGGGGCCGAGCCGAAACGTGACGCTGCATGGCGCAGCAGGATTGCGCCTATATTTTGCAGCCAACCGATCGCTTCCGTGTGTGTGTGGGTGTGTGAAGGAAGGCACCGCAACCGGCGCTGCGGGTTCGTCGCTTGCGATGAAGTCTTTCGTTTTCGAACCGCGTAAAACGCAGCTTCCGAGTGCTTTGTTCGCGAGCTGCTGCTGCTACTGTGTGTGTGTGTGAGTGTGACCAGCCGTAAGGCGCTCTTTTCTACATTTAGTACGCACCGTCGCCCGGCCCCTCCGCTCCCACCGCTTTGGCCATTTAAATTGGGTAGACCAATACGGGACGGGACGCGCAACCGATTACGCGGGCCGATGCCAGTGCGTGACTGACAAGCGCTCGCCGGTGTGCGTGTGTGTGTGTGTGTGTGTGGGGAAGCCAATAAATCCATTCTGGAAGCTGCAATACGTCTCGAGAGGGGGCCACCGCCCCGGGCCCGGGTTTCAGACGATAATCCCCCCGGTGGCTGTAAAGAAAGCAACAAACAAGACGTCTCCCGGGAGATAAGTGACCGAGCGGGGCGGGTCCCGCTCCTGTGCTCCACCGTCCGCGGGAAGTACGTCCTCGGGCGCGAAGAAGCCGTTCACCAACAACAACAACAACAGCAGCAGCAGCATCGACCGAACCACGACGACGACGACGATCGTTCTTGGGCTCGTTGTCTGCGCGATCGCTCGAGTCACGCTGTCGGAGGGAGATCGGAGCTCGGCGAAGGGGGTGGGACACAAACAAATGATCCGCGGTGGCGAGCGACGGATGGTGTGGTGAGGTGACCCACCTGGTACGCTCGTTTCAACGACCCCAACGCGCGGCGGCGATCGCGGCGCGGAGATCAACGAACGGCGATGGTGCGCGATGGCAGCCGGATGGCGGTTGCGTGTGGAGCGGCCACGAAGGATGCGCAGACTCGCGGGTGAGTGCGGGACACTCACTGCGGCCGCCTCACTCACCGATCGAGCAATCCCCCCCGTTTGCGAAAGGGTCCGTCGTCTAAATCCTCCGAAGGGACGTTTTTTTTGCCGCCCTCCGATTTCAGGATGCCGTTACCTAGGGCTCCAACTGTGCACACACACACACACACACGCTTCGAGTGTGCGTGTGTGTGTGTTGAGCAAACAGAAAAAAAATTAATGCACACACCACCCATCGCAGAGGCCCCGTGAGCCGAGTGAGGATTAAATGGGTGTAATGCCTTGCGGTGGGCTGGATGCATCACGCAACCGCCGGAGGGGGAAGAGACGCCAACGGGGGAGACCCTGCCCCCTCTTGCCGATCCTCACCATCGTTTGGTGGTGGTTGCGTTTACACTTTCGCGTTCGCGCGCGCGCCAAGATCTTCGCGCCGTTCGCTGGGGTCACTTGGTCCGTCTTCCGTCGATCTCCTTTTCTCTCTCTTACTCGCTCTTTCTCTCTATAGCTCTCTCTCTTTCTCACGCTCCCTGTCGTGTTCCTGATGCTTGTTTTGGTTGTCCGTTTGTTTTCGTCCAGCTTTTCACCTCCAGAGTCTGTGTCTGCATCGATGATCCCCTATACAACAGTACACACCACCTGCTTCTCTCGGTGTTCTGGGCGTTCACTCTCTCTCTCTCTCCCTATCTCTCTCTTTTTCTCTTTCTTTTTCTCCCTTTTTTATCTCTTTCGTGCATCCGTGTTTCACTGTTTCTCGGACGCCGACTCCCTTCAGTAACGTCTTTCTTTCCATTTCTGTGCTTCTCTCTGTGTTCTCTTCTCTTTTCACCTTCAGCTTCTTGTTCTTTTTGTTCACCCCCTTTTCTTCTTTCCTTCTTTTCACTCATCGACCGTTGCTTCGACCCGAGGCCCGGGAACAGATTTTACGCTAGCGTTTTTACGTTTTTGTTTTGTTCTGCTGCTTCGCTGGGCTCGACGTCGTTCGTCGTCCTTTTCCACAAGTGCACAAGTGCGCCGAGGGCGCATTAGGCCGCGGGAGACTGTGTTTCTTCTCCACCTTCTTCTTCTTCTAATCCATTTTCTTCCATCCCCTCCGGGCCCCGCGTGCACTTGCACACTATTACCGGTGCCCTCTATTGTGCTCCGCTAAGCAGGAACCTTATCCCATAGCGTTGCACACTCACACCGACACGGGCCGGCCCGGGGCTGGCCCCGGGTCAGCTTCTATTTAGTTTGCATCCTCCGCCGTCGATCGTCCCCGTCCGCTCCCTCTCGCTCTATAGAAGGTGCCCGTTTTTATTTATTTATCGCTTTTATTTATTTATTATTCACGCTCCTTCGCCGTGTGGGTCGCCTGCTTTGGCCCGTTTAATCACAACCAACCGATCCCTGTGTGCTGTGCTCCGTGTGTGTGTGTGTGTGCTGCTGCTCCTCCGACGATGCACTTTGCGTGCGCCGTGTCGCCTGGCCCATCGCGCCAGTGTCACGCTCGACGCGCGAACCAAGCAAACGGAAAACCCGCTGTCCCCGAGGTTTTGTTTACAATCAGAGCTTCGGTTCGGTTCTTCTGCTGCTTCGTTCGGGCCGTTCGTCGTCTTCTTCCTTCGTTCCCTGCTTCCTTATCGCTCGCTGGTCGCTTCTTCCTTTCTTTCTATTCTTTTTCTCTCCCTTCGGTTGGCTTTCTTCCACGGGCTAACTTCGTTCTCCGTGTGTTTCGTTCGATCTCCGTTTCTTCCTTTTAATGCCGTTTTTCGCTTCTTGCGCTTGCTTTCTCGTTTTTTGTTCTTCTTTTACTACGTTGTGTGTTTTTTCTGTACTTCTCGCCGTTGCTGTTGCTGCGGCTGATATTCCGGCTGTGTCCGATGATGGTCCCAACTGGAGGCCTGTCATTCGATCGCACGAAAGACGATCACTTTTGGGCGACGATCCTCTCGGACGCTGGCCTCGTGTTGCCGCGTTTTGGGGTGCTGCTGCTGCTGCTGCTGCTCCTGGGGTGCATCATCATCACGCCCCGGCCCCCGGCTAATCCACCGAATCAGGAAGGGCCGCGGGCCACGCAAATCGTGAGCAGCGTGCATTTGTCACCCGGTGGTGCACCCTGCGGTTAACCTGGTCCCGCGACCGCCCCCGGGGAAAGGGGTTATAAAATTCCCGTTTTGTTAAAAGTTGTGTGTTTGGTTTTTTTCGAATATAATTTTACAACCCCCGACGGGGGGGTCAGCGTAACTCGCGTCAGGTTTACGACGCACCCCAGCGATGAGCTTGATCGGGTCGCGATCCATCACGTTTTTACGACGATGATGCTTGCGGGAAAATAGTAGAGCAATAAGCAGCGCATTTCGGGTCCCGGTTCCTGGACCATCTCCGAAGCCTCACTGGTCCTTCACTTCATTAGACCTGCATCCCAGCCCGGCCCGACGTTTCGGTTCTGAAGTTTGCTGCTTTTTTCTGTCGCCGTTTCGCTGTCCACTTTTACTGCTACTGCGCGTACGCCTCGCGCGCCTGCGAGAGTGCTTTAGCTGCGGATCTTCATCCATCTTCTTGCGCGCGCGCGCGCGTTTTATTGTGCGCTCCTCGGGGTGGCGAATGGATTCGTCGATTCTCTTCTTGGTTGTTTGCTTTCCTCCTTCTTGCTTTCTGTTTTGGTTTTCCCGCACTTTTTTTTTTCTTCGCTTCGACGCCGAGTACAACGACTTTTCAACTTTCGTTGCTTCGTCATTCGGTCGTCTTCGCCTGGGCCTCAATCGGAGGCCCGGGTTTTGGCGCGCTTTTTAACGAGCGATCGTCCGACGGATCGTCGTTTGAATCAAACGTGTTTGTCGCTCGGTATAAATCTGCTGATTGAAAGTGATGTTTTGTTTGTTTTGCTTGTTCACTTTACCCATTTACTCACCTTTCTAGTTTATTGCGCTGCTTGGTTTACGCATTTTTTTTATTCGAACCCTTGGCGAGTGTTTTGGGAGCGGGTCCCAAGCGGACAGTCCCGACGCTAATCTTCGCCGAACCCAAGCCCCAGGACAGGACTCCTGGGCCGCGTGGCTTTTATTTTGTGTTTGTTTTGATTTCTTGTTCCCCCCTTAACTTCTTCCTTTTGCTCGTTGCTTGTTTTCTTCGCTTTTCCTTTCCGAACGGGGAACGGGGTTCCTTCCCGCGGACCGTCACACACACAGCCACGCACACGTGTGTGCATTTTAATTCGTTTTCTTACTCACGGTGAAGGCGTCACGCAAGATAAGTAGGCCACGGCGCAGGAACTGGTTTTCCCCGCTCCCGATCCACGCGCGATCCGCCGGCGGCCCCACCGGGTTTGCGTGGAGGGCAGATTTTCATTCCCGTTTCGGGGCCCGCGGGGCGTTTCGGGGCGTCTGTTCTTGTTCTTGGCTTCCTACCATCGAGTCCACCACCACGGAGTGGGGACGGGGGGGACACAGACAGTGCATTGACACTCGGTGCTGCAGTGCGGGCCGACCACAGGCAGCCGCGCGGCCACCGTAACCTTAGCCTCAGGCTCAGAACGAGTTCTGCGCGGCTACCGAATCCCTCGGACGGACGATCACGGGCGTACACGGTTCTTCGCTCGCCCGGTTATCGTTTTTCATATTCAAATGAGCCGCCGCCATTAGGATCTGCTGCCCTCTGCTGTGGGCAGAGGAGCGTCCGAGGATGGTGCGTAGCGGTCAACGGCGTGCGGTGGAATAAAACTGCGTCAATCTGGAGCATTACCCATCGACCAGGGCTCCAGGGGTGGGTTTGGAATTGTTCGTGGTTAGGGAAAGAAGTGAACGCCGCTGGCAGGGATTAGGTTAATCGACACGATAAATCAATTGAAACTGTTGGCGGCCAGCACTTTTGAGACTCGGAAGCCGCCTCGATCGTTGTTAAGTAAATGGAAATTCATTATGGCCGTGCTGATTCATCGAGAAGGACGAGTGTTTACGGATCCCTCAGAGCTAAGCGTTCCAATTAATGCCATGCTTTAATTTACTTTTGTTTGTTTCACTTTGAGTTATCAAGCTTAAGAACATCAATTTGAACTATTTTTCATTCCGGTTCGTATACATTTGTTGTCCGTGATTTCCCGCACTTCACACCGATAAGCTGACGCCCAGCCGACGGGGCGATCGTTAGCGAGTGTGGGAACTTCGGACCGATTCCCCCCGCAATTTGGCCAGCAATTTGTTCCCGCTTTGCACTGGGCGGTGGGGTTAAAGTGCTGCTCAAACGGTGGCACGCGTCCACGACGCGTCAACATCGACGATAGCCATCGGTTCCCCCCTTAATGAGAGAGGAAAAAATGAAGCCCTTCAAAGGTCGTTAATAGATCCGGCTGGCGAGATGCGGTCAACGGGGGGTCGCGACGCCATGTTTCGATCGAGATAAGGCCCCCAAAGTGGCACCTTCCGGCCGATGGCGATGGGCAACATAATTTACGGAATCGGAACCACGAGACCCCGCAGTGGTGCATTTCCGTGTCTTTCCGATGTGTCGACAGAATGTGTCACCGCCCGTCGATGTGCAGTCGACGGCGGACCGGAAACGTGAAGGACCGGAACGCTCGGCGAAGCGCGACAGACAGTATGGCACCGTGACGGCCGCGAGTCAAAACAATGCTCCGGTTAAGGGCAGAAGTAACACGTACTGCGGCGGCATCAACACGCTCACAGACCACGTCAGCTCACTCGCTCACTCACTCACTCTCGCTCACATTCTCTCACTCTGGAACCGATTAGTCAATCAACGGTCAATCAATGATTCGCCTCCCGTTGGTTGCGTGGCCAGAGGCTGCGGAAGGCAAAAAGATGTTTTGCCCTTTTTTGTTGCAGACCCCCCCCGTCATTTAAATGCAATCAGAGGAGAGCGGCGATGCGGATCGGCTGATGCGCGCCGTGGCGAAACGGCTTCTCGGAGACGCCACGTGGGAATTTTAATTATCTGCCGGCCGGCCGTAAAAAAGTAACCGCCTCTGGAATGTCACCAACCGATCGTGGCCGGAGTCCTGTTTGGCAAATACTTGGGCATCCTTTCATGGGCGCCGACAGGATGTGAGAACCGTGGGAGCGTCCGCAAACCGTGTGCCGGAGAATTTCTGCCGGGTTTTCGCTGGTCCCTTCTTGGTCCTTGGACGGTCTGGTCCTTTCGATTTAACATTAATCACGTGAAAGCGCACTCTGAATCATTCGTCGTAATTGAGTGGCCCGGGACGTAGGACGTCATCTCGTAATCGGGCCTTTGTCAAGCAGTGAGCAAGCAAAGCAAGTTTCTGCGAAGTCCTTTTCTGCGGTCCGCTTCTAACGCCCCGTTCACCTAACGGTGCTTTTGCGGAAACTTAACGGAGCTATATCGGTAAAGGGTTTCAACCTTCCGCCAACCGGCTGGGTCACCGTTTCCAAGTGCCTGAGTCACCCCGCCCGTGGGGAATGTTAATTGTGCCTCGGAAAAAGGGCTGCCCACTGCCGCCATATCCTGGACGCTCAGTATCAATACGGAGGTCGAAACAAAGGCCGGCCCGAGCGCGGGGACTTCTTTGTGCACACGAGAGATCCATATGTTTCCGGGGTGTTACAGATAAGCTGGTTCGGTGTTCAGCACTCGGGTCGTGCTAAAATGGACTCGAATCTATAACCCAGTATGGGTTGTTCAATAAATTCGGAACCTCGATAAGAAAAACATCTTTTTATGGTTTGAAATACATTTTATTATTCAGTATGGCTTTCCTGAACATCAATACACTTGAAAAACGCTTTCCACGCATGATTTTTTTTGGGTCTGAAAACAGATGGAAGTCGCTAGGGGCCAAATCTGCTGAATACTGCCCCAATTGCCCCAACAATTCGAACTTTAATTCATGGATTTTTGCCACTTTCAAAATGCTCTTGTGGCCTGATGCATCGCCCTGATGAAAGAGGATGTTTTTCTTCTGCAGCCCGGGTCTTTTTCCACGAATTTTTTCTTTCCAGATGGTCCAAAAAAATACAACAAAAATCGAAAATTTTTGTTTTAACAGTTTGCATGTAATCTACTAACCAAATTCCATTCACATCCAAAAAACCTCATGCTTTCATCGTTTTGAGCGATTTCTGTACACGAACTCGTTACGGGACCGAAGAAGCAGGTTCACAACACTCCTTAGCCTCTTGTTTTGATTCAGGATCATGTTGATAGACCCAAGTCTCATCCATAGTTATGATTCAATGCACAAAATCCACTTTGTCCTATCGAAAACGCTTTAAATGTTGTCAAGAAAGATGCACTCGAATGCGTTTTTGTTCAATTTTTGAGGAATGCGGTACTCATTGTGCACACAGCTTTTTGAAACCCAATACTTCAGTCAAAACATTCGTTATACTGCTCAATGAGATGGCTAGGCCTTATACTAAATCTCTGTCAGTCATTCGCCGATTTTTCAATACAATATTCTGTATATTTTATATGATTTCAGGTGTTATGTCTGTTTTTGGACGTTATTGATGTGTTTCGTCTTGAAGACTAGTACGACCACGTTTAAACTCAGAAACCTCCCTTTTAATGAACTAATTAAAGATTCCTTACACACTTGTAACATTCGTTCCTAAATTTCTTTTGCTTTTAAACCATCAAAAAATAAAAATTCAATCACTGCACGATATTTGTTTTTTCCTTTATAAAAATACTGTGACACGTCGATACTAAATGGCTTGTAAAACAAAAATTAAATGACCGATTGAAACGAAACTTCACATACGTTCATATGAAGAGTGTACCAATAATAAAATTAGGCTCGTAGCAGTGCCCACTGTTATCGAGGCTCGGAATTTATTGAACAACCCAGTAGGTTATTGTTTTGTGGTTCGGTTGATAGCGCTTTTGTGTGTTAACCGAACGATCTTCGGTTCGAGTCTTCCCCATCTAGAGTCTCTCTGTCCTGTTCTTTTCTAGTTCCCCAACTTGGCGTCTAGGATTCTGGGTCGCTCTTCGCACGGAACAATATGAACTTAATCACCATTAACACACGAAACAAACTCCGCCTCTAACCTAACCTAACCCGTTTCTGTTTTGCTCCCTCGGCAGATGGACCACAGACGCCCCTGTCCCAGTCGCCGCCGAGTGCCTCTTGCAGCCCGTTCGCCACGAACGGCGGTGGCGGCGGTGGTGGCGGCTACCACGGTGGGCAGGTGTTCTTCCCACGAACGCCGGGCCCGGCCACCGGCGGCCGTAATGGCGGTCGCGTGTTTTTCCACCAGAGCGGCGGCACATCCGGTGGCGTCGGAGGCAGCGGCAGCATCGGTAGCGCCCAGCAGCAGCCACAGCAGCAGCAGCCACCAACGTCGGCAGCCGCGGCCACCACCACCGCCATCAATCCCCATTCCCAGCCGACCCCGGTGTCGGCCAGCAGCCATTCCAGTAGCAGCGGTGTCAGCAGCTCCAACGACACCCCATCGTGCTCGTCCGGCACTCCGCATCAGTAAGTTCGGAACCCGGAGCCTCCTGAGCCCCCACTGCAAGGTGTTAATGATCTTTTTCTCCCCACCCGCAGCAACTGCAGCGGTCAATATCAACCGATCCAGTTCAACTGGCAGGACGACGGTGACTCGAGCGGTGAATCGGAATCTTCGTCGTCGCGCGGATCCTCTTCGTCCTCGTCGGGCTGCAGCATGCACTGTGGACTGTCGACCGATGGGGCGACCGGTGGATCGCTGGCCACGACCCCCATCATCGCGGGTCCGGCGTCGGCTGGTGTCGGCGGTGCCGGAGTCCCGCCACACCTGGACTACATGGCCCGCCGCGAGATGCTCCAAGAGTTCCCGGGCCAGATTCCGCAGCGCCGGCGCAAGTCGCGTACGCCGAAGAAACCGGGGGTAAGTGAATCTGCATCTGCTCACTTCAGCTCACTTCATTTCGTTGGGCGTTGGCCCAACAAAGTGTTACACTATTTTTGAGCTCGTGCTTTGGGCGTCTAATTCGAGATGAGTATTCGAATTCGACTCGATATTTGCTCTCCTCCGGCAGGGTGCCACGCTAGGATGTGCGTGTACCCCACGGACAGAACATCAACACCGCCATCAGCGCATATCATGGCAGCGATTCTCTCTAATTTCTCCTTGGACCCCGTCCACGCGGTACGTCCGCGGTACAATTACGTTCCCTGTGACGGACGGACGATCGTTTATAATTAGCCCCAGTAGAGACGCCGCGGAGTAAGCCCTCCCGCCCCGACCCGGCGTCCGGAACCACACCGTAAACAACCGAATCGCTGGTCCCGAGTCCCGGCACCACCGGTTTGTTTATGTTTATGGTCCTCTCCTCTTGGCCGGTCCAACGCCATCCATCCACACAGCACCACCGATCGATCGGTCGAGTGACGATCGGTCCGCGGGCCACGGCCTGGCTCGTGCAGCATACATCGTGCCGCGTTATGATGCTGCTCCTGCTGCTGCTGCTCCTGGCCCATTGATGCGGCCCACGGTGGTGACGCTGTGCTACCGTGCGGACGGAGGGCCTTTGTGGGGCCTTTCTTTTGAGATTTTGAGTTCGGGAATTATGCTTTTTTTTGTCGGGTTTTTGTTTTTGTTTTGTACCGTGAATTGGGATTTCTTTTTTGCCCTCTCTCTCTCTCTCTGTCTTTCGCTCTCTTCCGATCCCTGCCACGGATGCGGCTTTTCGTAAACAAACAATCGCTCTTCGGTGGCCGCGGAATTACTTATTCTCGTTCCGAATGGGGGTGGGGGGAAGGCGTACGTCACAGACAAATGAGGGTTATTGTTATTCGGGGCGGCTCGGTAGTGGCCAGACAATCTTCGAACATTCGTTTGACACTTCATTTGTCAGGAACGTGTCTTCTGTTGCGAATTGGGTTTTTATTTTCTTGCGGTTACCATGACGACCTTCTGAAGGATGCTGTGAAGGCGTTCCGAAGGAGGCCATGATTGAGGACTGCACTTACCATTGCTTTTTTGAATAAACAATAAGTTCAATTGGAAGGTGGAATGCATCAATTTTGAGGCTCATTCTACGGTCTAATTCTTTTACCCTGGGAGCCAAATTGCCCAACGGAGCGCCAATAATTTTTCTGATTTTCTTTTAATTATGTGAACCCCAATCAGTTCATAAAATTTTTAAATTTTAAATTAGTTAAATAACTAGTTGTTAGTTAAATATCTAGAAATAATTGCAACAACTTATACTTTTGAACGTCGAGCGAAAAAATCGGGAAGAAATCGCTCGAATTAGATCCCAGTTTTTAATAAACGAATACGAGCGCTGCAAGATGGTACCGTTCCCCCGGGCCGGTGGAGACGATGCTGTCATCCATCATTACACCAGCCGGGACCAGGGGCTCGAGTATCACTCGAGTCCGAACGGCGGCCATCGTGATGCCCATAAAGCATAGGGGCGCACCGCGGAAGCGCTCGTCAAGAGGTCGCCCGAACGAAGACACGGTGGTGGTGACCTAGCTTCGCAGCAGGGGAGCATAACTCGGGCTCGGGTTGTTTACTCTCGAAATCGGCTTCACTTGCGCCTTGGTTGCACTCTGCCGCGCGGCGATTGTGTTTATTGTTTTGTGTACACAAATCCCACACACACACACACGCCCTCTCTCTTTGTCGTACACGTGTGCACCACGGAAGAATTGCAGTGCGCGCGCGGTGAAGTGCACACGTGCAACATGCGCTTTTCGAATGCCTCCGTTGCCCTCCGTTTCACACCCCGAACTGACACGTGCTGACAGCGTGCTGCTGTGTTGGGGTCACGGGGGGTTACGGGTCCCGTTTAGTGGAAAGTCCGGGTGGAAAAACCTCTCAATTACGGCCGGCCGATGAGCGATTTACTGTGAGAACGTTCGGCCCCCGGGGGTGCCCGTGGCCCCGTGTGCCGGGAGGTCATTCTGGGTGGTGGCCGCGTGGCCGTGTGCACCATGCGCCTCCATCGCCATGCGCCCGGTGGCCCCGGTTTAATGAATCGACTGTTTATTTGTGTACACAAATTGTCTTGAATCGAGATTTTTCAAACCAAATATCACCAGCGCACGTGATTGGTGCGCGTACGCGTGTATTTATTTAATGAATTTGACTTTTTTATACTTTCTCCCCTTCAATCCGCCCTGCAGCTGGTGGATGTGGTGGGGAGTCATAAAACAATAGAGCCATTAGATAAACCATTACACGGCCGGGATGCATTAAGCACGGACGTTAAACATATTTTGTTTTAAATTTGTAATGTATCAAAACAAAAAGATAAAACGGAATTAAACAAAAACGAAACCTTTTGTGGTTTCGCACACAAAATTGATAACACGATTGAATTGAAATAAAAAAATGGATATAAAACACTCGAACAAGCAGACCAAAAGAGGATACGGAAAAGCATGGCCTATCAATCAATTTTACATCAAGCGAGAACGTGTAGAACAACATCGTATGCACCGGAGATCCTATAACCATGCTAATGTGCAGCACCCACCCAGTATATTAAATATTCAGCACACCCAAGGCCCCGAACTGCAATGCGTCGTCGGGTCGGGCGTCGGGCTACTCCCTTTTCCTGCCTTTCCACTTTGAAGTGAGCACACTTTACATTTTATTGGCCCTGTACCGGCGGACGTGATGCGAATATGTCCCCAGCAAGACCCAACAATTAGATTATGGTCGCACCCGACGTGCGCACCCGGAGAGCGTGTCGTATTACAAAATCATATTGCCTCGCAGAACGCAGAATCGATGTCGCCGTCGGTCGCCGCGGTGGGCACCGGAGTGCTATTTTTAGTGTCCCACCATCGCTGCAGATGACCCACATTGGGACGGTGACGTGTTGGCGGCGAAGGAATAAACGCAATCACAGCTGCACGACGAATGCAATTCTCTCGGCAAAAAAAAAGAATGAATCGACACATAATCAGATCCTTCACGCAGAGTACCGTCAAATCACAGCTCTGTGCGGCGCGACACGCGACACCAACAGCGGCATGATGCCAGTCGCCCGTTTCCTGCGGTGTCGGTCGGGCAGGAAATGGCCGATAAGAACACGGGCTAATAATTGTCCGCCGCATCTCCACCGAGGGCGGCCCTCCACCGCGGCCGGGTTCTGCTTATGCCGTATGTAGGTTAGATACCCACTGTCACGATATCGGTGTTATCTCATCGACGCGTGGCCCATGTGTGTGACGCGGCAGCCCATTAAAACAAGGCAGCTGGTAAGGAGGCTAAATTACTGATAATTCTTGGCTTGCGGTCAGACGGACCGCAGACGCATCGGGCCACGTGAATCCTTTCTTGCCACCGTTCGCCCCTTTTGCACCGGTGACCTGCATCGGTGTCGGTGGCCCACATTAGCGTGCTCACGGAACGGACGAACGATTATCTTCTAGGAAAGCAATCGTCAGCCTTTTTTTCTCTCTCGCGGATGGATACGAGAGGTTAATGAGGAAAGTAAGCCAACCACAGCCGACAGATCGGGGGATGTTTGTGGACGCCCCATTCGGGTGACCCCATTAAACATACGTGCCATAATATTACTTTAAAGATTTTAATACTAATTACTGCGTCTCATTTCGATGTTTTCAATTTGATCTTTTTTCTTTGCTTTTGCAGGTTATGGGCAAACCTTTGATGTGGCAAGTGGCTGTGACGGCTGCCCTGATCGTGCTCGGTTGCAGCTACCTGGCCGCTAGGTAGAAGCGTCGAACCGAACTCCCGGACGGACGAACGGCAGCATCGGTTTGGCGATCGCCTTTGTTACCTCCTTCAGTCTTCAATCAATAACGTAAAAAAAACAACACGAAATACGATGTTCGAAGAACATCGTAGGGCTTGCGGTCGGAACCGGAACTGGAAGTGCAAGTCCTGCGGCCATCAAACAACACAACTGGAACAGTCTTCCGCCAACAGGGCCAAAAATGGGAAATTTAAATCAAAATTGACATGATGAAACACCGATTGGCGGCGCGAAGGGAGGATTATAGATACGTTACATTAGCGAAAGGAACCTACTGATAGGCGTGAGAACCGAGAACGAAACAACGTGATAAAAGGGTCAAATTGTGCAAAAAATAGCGCAGAAGAAAGCCGAGTTTGGAATGTGCAAAATTAGGCGTCATATTGGTCTCATTCTCTCGAGTTACGAGTCGCAAACCAAATAATGCTCTCGTTTCCGTACTGTTTTTCACTTTTTTTTAACGCCTTTCTCCTGCTGCTTTTCCGGCGACAGCGGAAAAGATTCAAAATTTTACCGAATGTGCCTTAACCGTTTTTCAATCGCCCGTACTACGTAATCGATTGCGCTCCGCAGTTGCCTTAACTAACACATATCGAGTTGCGCATTATTAACCCGCCCTTCCCCCGGGGTAGGACTTTATTGTTACGCAGAGCATACCATAGAATAAGACACGTGTACTTTGGGGCCGCCACTCTGTGGAGGCAGCGTTTTTTTAAAGGTGATGGTTTTTGGGCCCTCTGATAGAGCGAGTGTAGATCGAGAGCTTACTTAAAGATTTCGAACGCGGAAACAGTATTACGGTGGTGCGAAAAGATTTCATGCCAGATTCACGACAAGTGCAACTATGCCTTTAGGTTCGCTCTGGATTAGTCTCACCTTTAGGATCTCCTTTGTGTGCAGAGCCTCACAGTCTGCAGTTACGAATCAGCCTTTTTGTTTCTAATTTGCATCATTCTATCAGCATTTCAGACGTATCTCATTTGTAGGCGTAAGATGAAGCTCACTTATTGTGCTGTAAACCGGTTTCGTGTGTTCGCCGAAGGTCGTTTATGGGTTATAGTTTATGCTTGCAGCATTTTATAGTGTTCGTTTCACTCAGCTGCGGTACTCCCAGCTGTGGTTCCAACATTGCCTGGTGACGGTGTTCAGACATCATTACTCAGATTATAGTGCGCTGTGGCGCTCAGGCGACAGTGGGCACAAAAGAACGTTGATCTCGGCGTACCATCTCAGCATCGGTGCGGAACAGTGTTCGAGCAGAGGAGAAACCTTGCACCGAAGTGCGGATGCAGTTTGGTGCAGTGTAGTGCAGTGTAACCAAAACATATCACACGACGGCAGCAATAGCGTGCGTGGGGACGAGATAGTTTTAGAAAACTCTAGAAAATAGCCGTCGGGTGTGGAAAAAAACACAGCGCCTTACAGAAAGAGAGGGAGACAGAGAGAGAGAGCGAGAGAGATAGCATACCATATCCATTCACCATGTTGTTCCATGGTGTAAATATGTTAGCACTAAATAGCTAAATAGTAGCCAATAAGTGATGAAGAACCAGCCTATTTTAAGCAGTTTTTTTTATCTAACGAATAACGAAGCATTTGCGCACAGTAGTAATGCTAAAAACTCGTGTGCCAACGTAGTGGAGTAGTAAAGTAGAGCAATTAAATCGAAATCGAAAAACAGGAGAAAAAAACAACAACGAGTTGTTAGTTTAATTTTGCGCAAGCGGAAGTGCCTTCGGTGAAGAAAGGCTGTCCCTAGGCAGTAAGCAACACACACCTCTTGAGCCCCGAAAGCTGTGAGCTGGCGCACGACCGCGGAAAGCACGAAACCGGCAAACGATTCCAAATATCCACGAAGAGAAATTCTCACTGTGTTAGGTGCCCAAAGATTTTATACCCTTTTTTGTGTTTGTTTCGCCATTGTTTGCTGTATTTGTTTTCTCTATTTTTTGCCGCTTTATTTTTACACTCCCTTCACTTGTTTGTAATAAAAACCAACCCCTTTCTTGTGTTCCGTTTTCGACGCACTTCTTCCGATGCTTGGTCCCGCTTGCACGCTTCTGTGTCCTTTCTATTGGCACACACACACACACACAACCACACACACATGTGCCTTCAACCAACCCCTCGGCTGGCAGTGGGCAGTGCGCAGCGGGCCGGTGGGAAGAGGGCAGGCCGGTTTGTGAAGGTGAATCGAAAACAGAACGATAGGAAAAATCAGCGAAACACAGGTTGATCTCATTACACCGGAGCACTGGGAAACACGGGAGCAATTCCACGACGCTATGCCCGCTACGTGGCGGGGCCCGTGTTTTTTTGAAGTTGTTCTGTTATGGCTTCGAGAACCGGACGGGACTAACCGAAAGGCGTCAGCGAGCGGAGCGGCATAGCAGAACTGGGGCCGCCCATGTTTCGAACAGTGCGTTGCGGTGATTATCTAAATATTTAAAAATGTTGCATAAAACGCGAGGGCAAGTGCGAAGCGGTGTATCGGTGGTAGTGTCAGCGGAAAATTCTACTTAGTTTTGTAACGTCAGTTCGTGCGTGCGAGCCCTGCTCTCCTTAGCGTATCACTTAGTCCTGTTCATATCTCGTGCTTTTGGCGTTACGAGGGCTGTGATGTAGAATTTTGATCTCATTTTTTGACCGAGAAGAAGCACAGAAACGACACGAGACACGGTGAGGACACGGGTAGGAGGAAGCAAAATGAGCATCATTGAGCCGTGTCGCGAAATGAAGGACACGCTGGCTAGGGCTAGAGATTGAGATCAACGAGGAAAACAAAATGAAGCTCGGGGGGCGCTACGGGCACGCCAGCTGACGAAATTGAGAGACGGCAGCGAACCGTCAGCTGCACCACCGTTGGTTAGGTTAAAGATTACCTCTGTTAAGCGCCACTGTTTGGGACAGATAGTTAATTACGCAGCAATGTCGATGCGATTGATTAAATTGATGCAGGATAGAGCTACGTAGCGGCGGCGCTGGTGAGCGGCTTATGCCTTTAGTGAAGTACGATTAAGAGCTTACAATATAGTTGTTGGAAACTGTAATTCCCGCAAATGATTGAGGAATAAATAAAACCACTTTCAAACATGATAACAAGGACACCTTTTTTCATTTCGTTTGTTGTTTCACTCAAGCCGTACTATTTCGTGCATCAGCTTACGCCTGGAAGTAGGCAACCGTTAGGACACGGACGGTTTACGCGAACCGTTACGCGTTACGCTGTGCTTTCGAAGCTTTGCATGCTGGCAGCCTGGAGCTTCGCGGCTGACTGCATAACGGTATGCTGTCAGTCAGAGTGCGTGAAAGGGATAGCACGAAACGTTTCTCGAAGCAGTCTTCGGTTCGTGAGCGAATAATTTTTGCTCTCATCTTGTGAGCAAAGTGAGAGTGAGAATGAGATGGGAATGAGCAATGGAATAAAAACGCGAGTATTGCTGAAAAAAACCGCATTGAGCGCAGATTGATTGATCGATGCTTAAATTAATCAAGATCGCAAATGATCGCTTTATTTTGGTAAATGTGTTCAACCTTCCAAAGGGAATATCCCTACTGGTACTCCACCAACTGAACAGCCATCGCGCAGTAAAAATAATTAATTAACAATAAGTAATAATAAGTAGTGGTAATAATAATAAATCAATCAATACTGAAACAAAAATAAAAATAAATACAAAGACTCAAATAATAAATCATGCAATTGGGATGACCACACAAAACGGATTAGTGGTGTCACTATGGAGAAAAGGCGGTCATAAACCAACTTTTAAAAGTGAGGATTCCAGTTATACTTTCCTAAAATAGGTTAGTAAGTTGTGACCAATCTGAATTGTTAGCCTTCTGCGTTGCGTAGATTCCGGGAATTGATGTGTTAAAGTGAAAAGAGTGAGAAAAATTGCCCTTTTAAGCCAACTCTAATTGACTATTTTAAAGCGTCCGTTTGCATGGTTTTTAAACGATCAAGTATCCATTTTATACATCATTAGACAGATAATGGAGCCTTCTTTGATGTGAAAAAATCAAACATTCATGTTTGGCACTGCTTGTACACTTTTACCGGGAATTACTATTGAACACTGCGAAAAAAATACAATTTGGTAGCGCAGCAAAAAAATGCTTTGCCTGAACATTACAATTGCAATTAAGGTAGTTTACATTTAAAGTTATTTGAATCTTTCAATTCCCGTTTTTCAGATTCAGACGTGTGCTTCAAACACCAAAATAAAATAAACGCATTTGTCTAACGCAATTTCGATTTTTTGCCTGTTTTTGCGCCGAGTGAGATCAACCTTCGTGAGCGTGAGACGCTGTGCTCACTTCGGGTTTGTTTGGGTCCAATCGGATCCAATCGGGTGGTATCGGCTCGTGTTCGGTTCAAGTTCGAGCCTACTTCGGGCGGAAGTGAGAGAATGTTCCAACATCTCGTGAGAACGAGCAGCTCACTTCTTGTGAGACAAGAGAACAGTGACAGTGAGAATGAGAATTGGAATGAAAATGTGAGCTCAGTTTGAATCGTGTCCCCGTAGTTGAAGGTGGTCGTGTAGCGCGCTGCATTTCGTGTTTCCCGTATTGAAGGAATTCCGCGAGTGAACAGGTTCCGCGAGAACGGGTTCCGTTACGTACGTTACATCCTCTGGTGTTCAGTGTGTTCCGTAGTGTCCATTGTTCTATTGGGTAGGTAATTTGGCATTGGTCCGGCAAACACAGCTCGCCGCCAACGCCGTCCGACGGTGGCGTCGTCAGGTGGCTGTGGCAGTGTGCGCCCGTGTGTGCGGTCCGTCCGTCGGCGATCGGTGTGTGTGCGTGCTCACGTAGCTCCGCGTCGAAGCTCCGCTCCGGCGCCAGTTGCCCAAAAGTGAAATCCTTATTATGTTCATCATTTCGCATCCTTGACCGGGCTGCCTGCCCAGTTTTTCCGTTTCGTGTGCGCCGGGTCGGTCGACCCTCTCCAATTCGTGGCTCCACTCAGTGCGATTGTAACCGTAACTTGCCTGTGTGCGTGCGTGTGTGCTTTCGTCATCAATGTCCGGGCCGGCCTCGAAACCGAAGCCGCCGATAGCAACAACCTGTGCTCCTGCTGATTTGGTCCGGTGGCCACTGATCGGTCGGGATCGAATCCAAACAAATCATCACACACACACGCGCACTGTTCCGTCATCCGTAACGTCCACCGAAAAGCCGGTCGTCGCCGTGCGTGTAACGCCCGGTAACGGCTCTCTTCTGACGAACGCCCGATAAAGATGAACTAGTAACGAAAACAACCACAGCGCACCCCAAAAAAGGCCACGGGTTGCTGCGGCCATCACCGGCCTCCGCCCGACCACCCGCCCCCTGTGGCCGGGTATGTTGTACAACATCGTGTTGTGCGTGCGGCCCCGCTGTTTACGGTTGCGATGTGTTTTGTTATGTTTCGTGCGTCGCTTGACAAGTGTCCACACCGCCAACCTGATGTTGTCGCCGCCGCCTTCGGTGGCTTTTTTTTGTTATAACGCGATAGGGGTATGTCGCAATCGTGTTCCGTTGTCGGTGCAGGATGCGAGTGAGTGAGTGAAAAAGCCGGATGCCCAACGCACGTCGAATGTGTTCACCCTTTTTCAGTGCATTTCCGGTGGAAGGAAGTGATGCCTTTTTGGGGCAAAATGTTTAAGAAAATGCGTTAAATGTTTCCTTTCCTCCGTTTTTATGCAGCCCTTAAGCAGTGTGTGTGTGTGTGTGTGAAATTGTATTTGTGTGTTAAAAGCTGTCCCCTTCGTTCGTCGTGTGTTTATTTGCCTGCATCTTCGTTCACGGAATCGCTTCAAATAGGATCAAAAAACGGTGAGTACCAAATTATCGAAGAATCACAATAATTGATTACACTTTTTTTTAGATTTTAAACACAAAACTCAACCGAATTGTTATGGCGCGCAGTAAAGGGCGGCTCGTGCGCTATTGACACACATCAACGTTTGAAGCGCGCAATTCCCCCCATTCCCACCACTGGCTGGCCGAGAACGTGGCAGCGCGACGGTCGTGCCTTTTTCCGTTTTAGGACACCATCGACCGCGAACTACTTTCGGAGCAACTTTTGAGCGTGCTAACTGCTAACTTGAAGTTGAAACCTTCGCTGCTGCGCCAAAGCGCGAACAGGGAATTTGGGGGTTCGTTTTACCGTGGCCGCCATCGCGGGACGCGATTTTTTTGCGCTCCCCCCCGCGTAGGTTCTCGGGTTTTTTTTTCGGTGGCGTTGTCTCGGGGGTATGCCCCCTGCATGTGGCGCGCACAGCTTTATCGTGCAAAATTCCTCACTTTGCGTACCGCCACGCGTGTCTTCACGCTTCGAAAGTCGTCATCGGGACGCAACACGCAACAAAAAAAACGAGTAAGCATAAAAAGAGCCAAGCAAACAAAAGTGCCTGGTGCACTCTTTGGCGGACCCTTCGTAGAACGACGCGCCGCAGTGGCCTCGAAAGACGAACGGCTCTCCTGTTGAACAATCTCGGGTTATGAGGTGGATCGATTGCACGATATTATCATTTGCCGTCAGACTGATAACTAAGGAACCCTACAATCTGCATTCGGGAACACCTTCTGACCTTGGTTTAGTGATAGAAACTCGCGAAACACCTAGCATTACTTGATAAGCTTTTATTTGCGAATCTGTTCCACGGTTGAAATGGAAATATTCAGTCGCACTGTCGCACACACACACACACACACGGAGGTCGTGCAGGAGACCGCGCAGGGGTTCGTTGTTTGGTCCGCGTCGCCACGGATCGCGCTGTTGGCCGCCGCCGCCACCAACAACAACCACCGACGACGACGGACGGCTGGCTGTGTGTTGGTGTTAACTCTATCGCCGAGTCCGACTCCAACCCATCGGGGAGCCTTCTTCCGTGGGAGAGGGGCATCAGGAGGGACCCATCATGCCGTGCTGGGCCACCCCTGGCTGGCCACTATTTAGCTTTGCGCGTGTGTGTCTGTGCGAGGTCCATGCCCGGTTTTTTCGCTTCCATCCCTTTAAGACCGAACTATGGTGCGTGGTGTGGTGGTTTTTTCCTCCGTTTCTTGCTTAATGTTTTGTTGTGTTCACCGTTGCACCCGCACCCGCGGTTCCCAACCCATGGGCGGTCCGGTGGCAGCGGCCCTTTTTTGTTGTTTCAGTGTTCAGTGTTCGATTTCATTTTGTTCCCTTCCACGGGCGACGCGACGCGCTGCTGTGACCACACACACGTACAATCCTGTCCTCGCGGACACACACACGGGCACGAACGCCGCGTGGATCCGCGGGCGACCTGGTTCGAGACTGCATTCCATGGAGCGGCGGCGGCCGTCGCGCCGCGATGACGACGATGGATCGAAACGAATGAACCGACGAATGAAGCCCGAAAGCGCACACCGATGACTGTCAGAGAGGGAGAGAGAGGGAGAGAGGAGGGTCAGGAAAAAGAGGGACGGCATGCGAAGCGGCGCAGCCAGAAAGGTGCGCCGCGACTGACTCCTTCTAAACCACAAGCAACCCACCACCACCCCACCAGCAACATGCCTACCCCGGGGCCGGGTCCGTACCGACGCCCGAGAACTTGTCTGTCCAGTTTCAGTGTCCCTCCGCACCGCGTGTCGCCCCTTGCCGCCCGCGGACGGAGGCCATTGCGTGACGTTGGTACGGTTGGGTGTTACGTTGGAGTCTTCGTCCATCGGACGTAGCGTTTTTGCTTTCTACCGACTGACGGTGCGGCGGCCGCCAACGTTTACGCGCTTTTACGTCCGATGGCCTTTTAAATTTCCAAACATTGGCCACCAAACGGTTAACCCAAACGGTGGAATCATCCGATTCCGATGGAAAACATATCGCGTGGAAACTAGTTTTTCCCCTCGTCCTCCGTGTGTGTGTGTGCGTTGAAAGGAAAACGAAACGCTTCACGATCGATCGGAGCGCGGAAGGCCAACCGTCAACCGTTGCTGCGGTGCTCGGTGAGGCGTGCAAAATTTGTTTATCGCCCGCCGGTTGCTATGCTGCGGTCAATGCTACACTGCACTGCCGCTGTCGATGTTGCAATTGATGGCAATGAAGGGGAGCTTCAAAAAAAAAGAGGGCGAATAAAGAGCCTCGCTTCTAATCAGCCACGGACACCATGGCAACGACACCTCACAACGGCGAGCGGAACCGTTTTAAGGACGGAAAGCACAGGTTACTCTGAATGTCGGAAAACTCCCCACGCTTTAGTACCATTTGGCGCGAAGTGAGGGCAAACAACGCAGAAAATGAGGTTTCTTTCGTGGCACAGGTCCGCCACATTCGATCGATTGGAGCAGGGCTTTCTTCAAGAAAAAACAAAAAGAAGGTTGTCGCAGCGCTTTCTCCGCCGTTTGGGGCCACCGCGACAAACGAACCCGAAAATCAACATAAGATCGACGGCCGGCTATGGCGGTGGTGGCGGCGACGTCCGTCGCCTCCATTAGCATTAATCGGCAGTATCGATGTCGCCGCGATGATACTTTCCCTTCCCGAAAACATGAGAAAACCCAGAACGGGACGGCGTTGTTGGGTTGGGTAGGGACGCGGCCCACTTTCTTGCCTATCGATGGCTTGCCCTGCCCGCGATGGGTTTTGAAATTTTTCAAATCTTCCGTTGATTATGCTGCCTGAATCGGTCACGTGGCGGAGGTGAAGTTGTGAGCCGCGCGGCAATAGATTCTGAGATTGACCAGGCACTAGGAGCTCCAGGAGATCATGGTGCGTATTTGGGGTTTTTAGAGAGTTTTAGATCAAAAACCACACCGAAGACGGTCGCTTTCGGACAAGGTGGCAATTTTCTTCCATATGGTTATTGTTTTGCAGAAATTATTGCTTTGGGAATCTATTTTAATGCCTATTCGACAAATGTCTGCTCTTTTCGGATTCGGATTGTAATAATTGGTTTGCTGATCGTTTGGATATGATTCTTCGGCGGTTGGATCCAGTTCCGTATTGAATTCGGTGAAAGCTTTTCATTTTGAGGTGCGTAGAGAATTCTTAATCAACCCATTAAAGCTTGCCTTGGTCCACGATTCCAAGCTTCTATGGATAAGAATCCTAAAAGAGTGTCGCTGATCCTGATAAATAGGTGACATGAGAATGAATTAAATTAAACAATTCACATTCTGTAAAATGCACCTTTATGAGCGGGATTCAACTAAATAAACAGCACTTGGCACGTGAGTGTTGTTTCATTTTATTTTTTGTGTGTGTCCCAAAACGCGGCTATTAAGAAACACCAAACCAGTCGCTAATGCCGGTCACGTGTAGCTCGCGTCGTCACACCTTTCCTCGGTGTAATAACTTTTCGCGACGGTCGCGAGACACCAAATCCCACCTCTCCTTGCTTGCTTTCGCCTCCCGCGGGACTCATTACCCCGGGTGATACCCGTGCGCCCCAACGCCCGGCGAAGCACGCTAAATAAATGACCACTTCAGGCGTGCCGGTGCCGATAAAAAGGAGCCCAAATATCCTCGTACCGAAGCGCTGGTCGCGGGTGTGCTGGTCCCCGGTTGACCGGTTAATGTCCCGCGGGAAATAAACCGGAAATGTTGCCTTCACCCCTCCCACGAGGATGCGAGTGGAAGGAAGGCCGTGCCTTCCCTTAGGCGCCACCGCTTCCTACGTGCAGCGTTTCGATCAAAAACCGGCGACGTACCCTCGACGGCTCTAACGGCTGGCGGCGGGTAACATTTTCACAACTTAACAGCCGTCTCTCATGCGGCCCAACCCCGTGTCGGCCGTGTCCTTTTGACGGGTTGATGTTATTTGCGAATGATGTGTTTTGTTTGAAAATGTTTGGCCATTTTGTTTGGCCACCACCGATACTGTTCTTCTTTCGACTTTCAAACGCCCGTTCGCATTCCTGCGACCGCCAGACCGACCCGACCGCACCGCATTGGGTGTCGCAGCATGATGTGGCATGAGTTGTTGGCATAGTTTTCCACATGCTTTCGACACCAAACTTAAACAACACCACCCTCAGCTTCGGGGCCTGGTTGGCGCGTGGTAGTGACACAGCACAAACGGTCATTTGCCGTCCAGCAGCTCCTAAGGGACCGCTGGGGAGTTGATGAAGGCGTTGCGTCATCGTTAGGCGCAAAGAACAAACCTCCCAAAATATGTGGTCAGTGTTTTAGAACACCACTAACTTATGATAATTAGTTACAAGTAATGATCGGCGTGACCATGTTGTCGAAAAAAGGCCAGATCGTTAAGAAGGTCCGGAACAAATATCAAACGGATGTTTATGAAGCTTCTAAGTTATGTTCACCAGATCCCAAATCCGTCGCTAACCATTACTGAGTGCTATTTCCGGTTCGGTAGCTTTCGATAACAAAGATTACGTTCGGGTTTATTATAATTGGACCACTGCACCATTATGTCGCTCGTGACGCGAAACGAGCATAGTTTGCACTTAAAACGCACTTCATAAACGCTATTAAGAGATATCAATTGCAATGGGCATTGTTTTAATCTGGCTCGCAACCAATTAACTCAAACCCAAGCACCTCATGGTGCATTCCCGTGGCCCTCGTCGCGTGCTGCACCTGGGAACCGAGAAAAAGCGTCCGAAATTAAACGCCGTTAACTTTTTATGCTCCTTCGTTTCGGTCGCCGGCGCTGGCGAATGTTTTGCGCGCCACGGAATTTCAGTGCCCCTGCAAACCTTTGCCTCGGTGCGCCAATCGATGCACTCCACCAGGCTGTCACAAAATGGAGAATGGGTAAACAGAGTCGCACCGGGACCGGAACCAACCGAAATGGCATTTCGCCGTTTCCGTACTTGCTACTACCGGCGTTTTACGCTCGTTTTATCGTTTGCGAATGGCCAGAGAATGCGAAAGAGGCACGATGGGTCATAGACATCAAAGGACACGCAAAAAGCAGACGTCGTTGTCGTCGTCATGAAAATCCTCCAAACACACACACACGCGACCGTAAACGATGCAGATGGCGAAAAGCCAAATGAATCATCGGGGAGTTCCCAGGCGCACCGGTGAGGAAAAATCACTCAATGCGCCCAAGGGTTTTTCATTCCCCCTTTTTCCGGGTTAACACAAAAAACATCATCATCACCCCCCACGGGGAGAGGAGATTCCGCTCCGGAATGGCCGGGAATCGAGAGAGCGAATGCTATCGGACGGAAAATTGTTTCTTCCGTCGTCGTCGCCGTTGCGTGGTGCTCTATTGTTTTCCCAGCCCGCCTCCGGATTTTCGTCGACCACTTTTTACGTGCTGAAAATATTGATCTTTCCCGATAAGACCTCGGACGGGTGGGGGGTTTGGGCCCTTGAGCCGGGTTGGCTACAATTTCATGGGCCAATTCATGTTATGATGCTCCGTTGACGGCTCACCAGCCAAATCCATCACCAAACATTCGCGAGCCTTCGCGTCAACCTTGCCCTAGGCACTGTCGGTGTTTCGCTGCTTATGCGCTGCTCACTTGGTGGGACCGGGCGGGGCCCGCACCGAGGACGATTCGTTGATAGACAGTTATTAGGATTTTTATGAAATATGCGCAGCCCAATATTTTCGCCCGCAGGCGAAGCAGAGTACGTGTGCGGCTGACGTGACGGAGATCGATCCCGTTTTGGTAGAGTGAATCATTCCTTCGGCAGTCAATATGACTCGGACGCGACGGTCCTAAAGCCGTGCCGTGCCGGGGATGATGATGATGATGATCTGCACATGAGAGGGTGAGCCCCGTGGATATCCTTTTTTGGGGCGCGTTTTGTTTTTTGGATGAAACAATCAAACCGAAGCGCACGATTTCACGGATATTTGATTCGGGCTCTCCGGAGGGACAAAAGGACTGTCAAGAACGGTCTCATGTTATTGTTTATTTTCTCTGAGCCAAAAAAATGGTTTTCGGAAAATTATGACGGTCAGGAAAAGGGAAGTCAATAGGCAGACAATTGGGAGTCGTTGGGGTCAAGAACTATTATTTTCTTCATATCGCCTGTCGTCGTTGAGTAGAATATTAATTGCGGCTTCAGCACCCCCACACACATTACCAAAAGCAAACGAAACAATAGTCTAGACCGGATTGTGTTGCGGGAGAAATTTGCCGGCACATCGAATCGTTTCGATCTTGATGTGGCTGATTAGCATAGAAATTTGTTTATCGTCGCCGTGTGGAGATAAGTTGATGGGTACAATTCGTGTAAATATTATCTTCGATGTCCCCATAGGCGGGGCACGTTCCGAGGATATCATTTTTCGCATAATACACCAGACCGCATTTGGGATATAGATTTTCTTGGAAAGCGAATTTTAAAACGATATCTTTTGCTCCAAATTATTGGGTTTCGTTTCTTCGACATTACCTCATAATGTTCATTCAAGTCGGATTTTCCGATTCCAGGGCGTCGTGTGCTTTTTACTAATTTTTCTTTGTTATTGCTTCAAAATTGGTTCGAGAAGTTTTAATTCGATGTGCTGAAACTTCAAGGTCATAAAACTGCGAAACAGTGCAAGTTATCGAACGAAACAAGTACAAAAACGTGCATAAATTTAGTTTACGCCTGAATCGGTTCATAATCTGATAACCGTAGCGAAGGGTAACATTATTTCAACTAAAAACATTATGAAGACCCGAAACATAGTGGATTACCTAATAAATCCTTCGGGTTTTACATCCAATATACTCAATCTATTCCAACTATCTATTATGGGGGTCCCAAAAACATTGAACAATATTCAGATGAGCTTTTTCAAAATCCTTCAGTAATGAACCAATCTGTCGCTTGGGTACATTAAAGCCACCATTTGTTTTTTGTCCATATCCCTCAAAAATGCTTATCTTCATGCGAAGTTCATTTCTTTCGCATAACACGATGCCACTCCGGCGGAATATTTAAACTCGGACTCTGGCCGGAAAATGGTCACATTTTTCTGTACACAGTTTCGAGTTTTATGTCTCTTGTCTTCCCTTCGATGGAACGGATCTTATTTTGTGCTGCACGAAACTTTCGCGCGAATCATTTATGCGTCATCCGCGGGCAGCGCGGCTTTACGGTTTGAAGAATGTGAACCATTTCCTCCGGGCGATCCTCGGGAAAGACGTTGGCCCCTCTGCTGCGCTGGGTGATTGATTCGATTGGTCGTCGGATCGATCGAGGCGATAGAGGTGTTATCTTGCGTTGGTTTTGGGACTCCGCGCTTCCGATGCTGGGACGACAATGTCTGGATTGATGTTTGTCCAAGTGCAGGAAAATTTACGACGAGCCAAGCGACCGAGCCGGGGACGGTCGGGGATGATAAAATAACTGTCACCCAAAGATGGATCGGTTCGGTGTTTGTCGATGAAGTACCATTTTTTCACTTCACGCAGTTTCTCCAGTTGATCGAGCTACTTGAATTTGAAGTGTACTCTTCAATGTTTGGGCAGATCCTCGTGGTGTGTCTGTTGGTTTTTTTTTTGTTATTTACTCAAATTCAGGCGAACCGGTGCCGCCAGGTTCAAGTGGCAAGTGCTCCGGCACGTCTTGGAAGTTTCTCTTTTGTTTCAATCGGTTCGACGACCTGGATTGGAGTGATTTATATTCGTTTTTCCCGATAACTTGCGCGTAGACTTACTCGAGAATACAACCACAGTCCGGCTTCGAGCGTTTTATGGCCCAGCCTCAGGGTTTTTATTTTCGAAGTTTTGAAGTTTTGTTTGTCCACCGATTTGCCAGCAAGTCTGTTTTGTGTGACACAATACGATAAACTTTCTAGACGCGTCTCAAAGTGTCTCACTTCCAATCGTAAAGTACGTCCACTGCCCGCCACAACCGAGGAACTCTTTTAGCCGAACCCGAAAACGGTGGGACCTTGCAAAGAAAGCCTTTCACCCGCGTCCAATAAAACAAATCCGATTAGCAATTTAGTGTATAATTGGGCCGGAGGCTTACTGAGCGCCCGACGTTACCCGACGCATAATCTGTACTTTTTCATTTTCTTGTCAAAACACTCACGCGGTAGGGCACCGGCGCTATACGGAAAAGCCCCTTTTTCCCTGGGTTTAGAACAACGTCCGGGTTGTGGGCGAAATAAAACAAAAAAAAAACAGCGAAGAAACTTTGAACCGGTTTTGCGCGGTCTGTTGGAAAAGACCCCCTGGGACGGCGACCAACGGGTCCCGGGGTCTGTTTGCCGTCGTCTTACCCCGGGTGATTGTGTGTCCATCCTTCGCCGAAGGATATCACAGCAGCGGCGATGGCAGCCCACTCCCCCTTTGACTGGCACTGGTCGGTCGTCGGAAGTCTGGGCACCTAATTGGGATTCTAGCGATTTGTCGTCTGCAGCCAAACACGGCGCTAGCGAAGGGAATCTTGGCTTATTGGCCGCTGTTTGGCTTTTCTTAATATTGGTTCCGCTGCCTCGTTCACAGTTTGTGGTTTGATTTTTACCCGGATTACAGTCCCGTCCACGGGGTATCCACAAGATGCCGTCCGCTGCTGCGGTTGCTAACACGCGCGGTCTGGCGGTCGCCCACCGCGGCGGAAACCCTTTAAAACTTCGTGCCGTCCACGACAGGGATGATGACAAATGGTAGACGGTTACGTGGCCATCGAGAACAGCGCACGGGTCGGTTCGAACTAACATTTAAAAGTGCCGAAGGCCCGTTCACTGTTTACGGTGTGAACGTTCAGCTCCAGTTCCTGGCTCGTAGCCATCGCTGGCAGCGCAAGGTTTACGAGGTAGATTATGGTCGGGAAAATTGACATTTTTCACCTCACTCCGATGGTGGCAGGCCGTGGTGGGGTGGGTGAGCTACACCCACGCTGGTGCCCTCGGTTTGGCGACTATTTATGCGCTGCGTACGATTGGCCCACTGCTACAGGGCGGGGGGACAGACCACAGACAGACCCGGCGGGGGGACGCATGGAAAAACAATCGATCGGGAGCTTTTTGGTGAATAAATATTTATACAAATCCCTTCCGGCCAACTAATAGAGAGCTAATGAATATTAAAGAGTGGCTTAAATGCGCGACAGTCGCGCACAAACCGTTCGCCGTTCATTCAAATCGATATTTTGACCTGCGCCTTTGTGGGGCTTTTCTTTCGACGGCTGGGTTGGGTACTGTTGTGGCCATTTTGTCGCTTTTCGTATCAGGCTTCACCGTTGACGTACGAGGGTGGTCTGATGTGGTTCCGACGTCAACATGAAGTTAGCAACACAAGTAAATGAAAGCTCCGAATTTGGTTGTCAATCTTACTCACCGAAATTTTAGCCAGTTTGAACTCGTAGTTTTTGTGTAACAATCGTTTCAGTGAGTTTAAGTTAGTATTTTTTATGGTAAAGGAAAAGTTGGTTACAGAGATGCGAGCATTACTGGGAGACCGGACGGGAGACTATGTTGAAAAATACAGAAAATAAAGTTCAGAAAAAGTGTCTTGCATATTTGTTAAGTCGGAAAGTTTTCAAGAAACTCTCGTCTAAAGCTTCAAAAAATAATATCAAAAGAAGTGGTCGGTATTCCCTAATATCGTATTTGTGCTTACTATTTTCCTTTTTTCCTTAACCCGTGCTGTCACACGTAACAAACATATAAAAACAAAAACTTCTCAAACATTTCCAATCTTGGCGGGGCTTAAAAATTGGAACCCAAAAATGTGGGGCCCTTTTTTGTACGCGAAAAAATGTAGAACATAAACCGCCGCACGAAAGGGAAGCGAAAGAAAAGGGTTTCAATTGTATCCGGATGCAGCCGCCTTCTTCGTCGCCGTCGTCGGGGTCTAAGCAAATAAAAATCTGAACCTTCGATCTTTGACCCGCGGCCCGCGGATCCGTTCCGGTTGCCAGCCCGGCCCGACGGAACTGGGCTGGAAATCAACCCCGAGTGGCAACCTGTTTGTATTTCCGGCCCCAAAGGGCCAACGGCTGTGGCGCCGTGTCAAGTGCCGTTGATGTTGTCGGTAGACTTTGCACGTCCTTTTGCGTTTTCAACATTCTGACCCGAGCTAATTTTTTTCCCCCTGCTAGTTTGCGACTATTGGATGATCGACCGTTTTTTTCTGCCTTTTGATTGAGTCTAGATGATATGGAAATCGGTGTCGGCAGCACTTGGAGCTCGTTCTTTTCCTTACATACACGTGCACCACAACATTCTTCCCAAGAACCGGTCCCATCATAATGTGGAGCATAAAATCGTGCGCATAAAGGAATCAGAATGAACCCGTCCCCGGATTGTTGAAGAATAAAAGCTCTGTCAACGACACACCGAAAGAGTCGAGAGTCGATCATAAAATGGAAAGCCACATGCCGTGGAAATTTGCCGCCATTTTCAAGCGTGCCATCAGAGCTCATCGGAGTATGTGGCGGGCCCCAGGGAACAGCTAAAGAGTGAGAAAATGTGACACATCCTTATCCACCAGTCACACCGTTAAGAGGGCCATTGTTGGCCGCGTTTGGCATTTTAATAGAATATTTATACGAGCCTCGGTTTTTTTTTATTTTGGCGGACCATGCTTCGACTATCCGTAGCCTTCTGGTTGTGACCCGTGTACTTTTCTGCCGAGAAGAGAACGTTTCGTTTTTTTTGTGGTCGCTTTTTACCTCCCAGCCCAGTGTCGGCCGTAATCGTTTTCCATTTCGGGATTCGGGAACGGCCCATTCGCAGTCTGTGTCGGTGCGCGCATATTGGACACCCGTTTAGAAAATAGTCGTTTCGAGCTCCGTCAGGCTCCGGAGGTTGTTCTGGCGCCCGAGTTGACGGTTTCGTGACGTGGTTGGCGTAGAGTTTTCTTTTTCGCGACTTCCGGCGCCCATCCATCTTCCGCGACCGGCCGGAAGATTAATGATGGATGAACGATTAAGTGATTTTAATTAACGATATTACGACACACAGTGGTGGCAACAGTAGACTTGCGTTTTGAGGGTTTGCCGGTTTTTTAGTCGGCCCCCGGGGGGTTCTCCACTTCATTGACGCTAAATCGGCGTTCGGGCGGTGATTGGCGTGCGCCCCGTGATAGAGCGGCATAGCGAAGGAAGAGTAGGAAATTAATCAAAATGTCGCGCTCCTGCCAGTGAGATTGATCGAAGTTTTTCCAGGTTCCTGTCTGTCACGTGGACGACCGACACACGTGGCGATTTGTTCGATTCAATTTCAACTTCTGATCCGACAGTATTGAGTTATCGGGCCAATGTTCGATACTCTTCGGCAATCGCAAATTCGATTTGAATCAGATTTCACTACGATCTGCAATCTTTAAAAAAAAAAACATTCATCCTGGCCGGACGTCTTTTGGGGAGTCACGTGCCTTCGTGAAACTGGCAACCCCTTGTTTGATTACCGGTGCTGGTGCTTGTTGGTGGTATCACTCGGACGTTTCTGTCCCCTTCCCAGTCGGTGCTCCAAAAGACGTTCGCCGTACGCCAAACTTAGCCATGCAAACAACCGTCTTTTAGTCCCAAACCAGGCACCGGGGTTGTATCGGACCGGACAGCGGCACAGTCAACTGACAGGTGTTCTTAAGGGAAAATGTGTTCCGTCGTACAGCAGCGGCAGCAGCAGCAGCCGTACGGTGAACATGCAAACCAGAACCCAGATCAGGGCTTCCAGGACAGAAATCTCTACCCGTTGACGGGACGGGAGCAGAAGGAACCGTGTGTGTGGGGTGAATTGTAATTGAAAATCAATTCCAATGTTATCGTCATTCGTGCATGGTTCCGAGTGTTCCGGGGTTGGCTCGTGCTGCTCTGCTGGGGCTTCCTGTTGTGGTTCGAAGGTCACAAACCAGGCTGGTTGGTTTGTGTGCTGTGAAGTTGCATCATCATCGTCAGCCCTTGACGTCGCAGGGACGTGCGACAATGGCCAAGACTTTGATTTTATCGGGTGGGCCCCCAGAGCAACGATTCTGCATTCGATTGCAAAAAGAAGGACGGGGTTGCTTCTGTGCGCCCTTAATTATTTTCTGCCGCACCCGGCGGGGATGGCCTTTTGAACTCCCAGGCACCGCTCGGTCACTGACTTGACATCGTCTGCATTTGAGGGGTTCGTGTCTTTGTTCGTTTCTTTCTCCATTTTCTTCGCCATTTTCCTCGTTCATTTTCCACTTTTCACATTTTTGCTTTCCTTTTTTAATTAAGCAGTTTGGTCCCATTCTTTCGGCCCGGGTTTCGGGCAAACTCTGTGCCTTTTTCCGAGTGCAATATTTCACTCCCCGAGCAGTGTCTTTAACGGTCGCCGGCTTGCAATTTGCCATCGCCGTCGAGCGGTGCTGCAGTGCAATTTTGGACCCCATCAGCCCGGCTCCCGTGTGCTATATTTCTCGTTCACTTTTATGTGGTGTCACTAAACGGCTCACTTTAAAGTTTTCCCTCTAGCCGGTGGCACCATTTGGTTGCTTCGTGAGGGTACCAATTTCGCACCCGCGGGAGAGCTTTCTAGCGTTGCGTGTGGGACGGCGAGACGGGCACAGCGTTTCCGTGACGTGGCCAACACGTGCGAATATTTATCCAATTTCTGTGCCCATTCCGTCCGTCCGGCCGCAAAGCGTCTTGGCCAGTCAACGTCAGCCCAACCCCCGAAGGTTTGGCCTTTTTCGCGGTCGCGCGCGTGTGCCCTTCGGTCGGTGCTATTTTCTGGTCTGGCTTTCGCCCTACTATCTGACGCCAGGGCCGGCGGCCGTTATTAATGGTCGTCGTCGTCGTCGTCGGGCGGGTGTGATTATGAACTATTTCGTCAGAGAATTCGTTTAATGAAATGCAGATTTTGCTTCTCCTGCTCGTGCCGGGTGAAAACTCGATGGAAAATGCGGCTGACCATATTAATCTTCGATCACTGTCGCGTCCTGCCCCCAGTTTGAACGAAATTCCGCCGTTGGTTTTTGGACGATAACGTTTAATATCTGTCGTCTTGGCCTTTGACAACTACCGTCACACCACCGCATATTACATTCTTTCCGGGAAGCATTCCCTTTACTCCTCGGAGCGATGGAGCCAAATATGAGTGACACTTTTGCTTTGATGAAATTATTCATTTGCTCACTAAATTTTTGTTGTTGCATCTGTGGAATGCAATAGAATATCCATTAGGGCGTCCCGGCTTCGAAGGGTCCTTTTTTTATCCGACCAAAATCACGGACACGCACACCGCTATGAAATTCCCATTGCGGACCGAGCGCCTTCGTGGCACAATCTGATTGTGAAATTTGCATACCGATTGCCGGCCACCACATGCAATTGTGGAGCGATCGATCGTCCGCCATCTCGCCCTGATCAATATGCAGGACTTTTGGATTTCACACGCCCTTCGTTCGATGGGTCGAACTTCTTTATGGGCCGTTTCTTTATTGTACGGTTTTTTGTGGGTTGGACTCGGCGACACTTTCCTTTGCGAGATGTTTACTGGTTCTTTGGTAGTAGCTCTTTTGAAGGTTGATTATATAATTCTTCCTTTTTCAAAATGCGAAAAATGCTTTTTTGTGTTTGCGAAAAGCATTAAAGTTTAGAGCAAAGAGTCAAGTTTTATCGATCATTTTAAATCTATCATCTTTTGTGCAGAAAATGTTTATTACTATTGATACCATCGATCTTGCTTTTAGATGCCGTAAGCTACGGGGTAATCGAGGGCTCAACAAAAGTCCTCCAGCTTCGGTCACAACACCGCATGGTCGAGAAACCAATCACAGTGCTGCTGCTGTCAGTGAAACCGTTCCATCGTAAAATATATGCTTCTTTCCAGCACTCACTGGTGACGCAACTCGCAACAACAGAAAAAACATAATAAAAATGCAAAACACCAACCCCGAAATCCAGGTCATGGTCGTGCCGCCAAACAGTGTGCTCTCGGTGCTCCAGTTCGCGTCGTGGCCTCGTTGCTGGATTGTGTTGGGCGGTGTTGGCGGCGCAAATCAGTGTAGCATGACAGGCCCGCAGCATAATGGGCATCATCGGTTGATGGCGGTGCGTGCCTCGAGATAGGTGACTTACACACGAAGCGCGAACCAATCCGCGCGAGAGCTGTCCTCATGGTGCCTTTCGAACCGGTGCCGATGGCAAGCGCTCCGGCTCCGGGGGTTCGCTTATGCTGCTGATGCTTCCCGAAGGATGGTCTTCAAGATACGGGGTCCTGTCTCATTAACCCTGCATGATGCCGCAGCAAAGCCATTCCGAAGCCATGAAGCTGCTAGCGTTTCACGTAAAATAGGGTGGAAAAACGTTGGAATCTACCTTTCCCGGTTGGGTCACATTGGGCTTCGCGAGCATACGGGTATCCTTGGAGCGGGTGCACTCGCCGCCGAGGGCAGTTCATTATTCGGATGCACTGTTCTATGGGGTGGTTTTTTTTTGGTAACTGCAGCGAAGATGCTAAGTGCTTGGCATGCAACTAAAATTAAGAGATAGTTATTAAAGAACATACCTGCGAAAATTTCCATAATTGAGTCCTCTATGATTCCTGTGACCATCGTAAAGGTGGCTCGATAGTGGGGTGGAACGTGTTCAGGCATGGTGGAGTCCTTGGGTAATTTCGACGCTCTCGGCTCTGGTCTGCTCTGTTCAGATAACTTATCATTGCAACCCAGCGATCCGAAGGACGGGTGCATTACGATGGTAATACCTTCTCTTTTGTATACCATTATTCTCACTAAAGCACATTTCCATATACCCGACGCAGCACAACTCGATGAGGCGCGCTCACCGTGACGATGATTATGATGATGATGATGATGATGCTGTACGGTGGATGTTGCAGCGTAGCGCTGCATCTCCACACACAATGGGCTTTGTGTGAGTGTGGGCGTTCGATCGCCTATTTGTTCCGTAGAGCCGAGCTAGGGTTCTACACCTCTTTTGGGCACTGCTCCTCCATCCGCCAGGATCCGAAATTTACACCCCGTGGAGGTTACCGGCCAAGAGAGACAGAGAGAGTATGAATGTAACGTATGAATGTCAGAATTATTATCAGCCTACGCCATGGCGCCCGGCCCTTGTCGTGTCGGTGCCCTCAGCACGGTCCGTGCTACGATCGAACCTTGGATCGATTGTCGTTATAATTAAAATAGGATTCTGTATCTTCTCGAGACGAGTTTCCGGTTGCCGGGGCCGGTGTAAGGTTGCTATGCTGGGCGATTGATGATGAAACGTTTTCCTATGAATATTTTAGCGACTCCGCAGGACGCAATCTTCTGAGTGCCACGGCGAACGGGGCCAACGAGGCGTTCGTAGCTTGTGCGCCCTTTCCGTTCCAGCAAAAACGTGGCCTGGCCAGCCTGGCTGGTCTTACAAAGAGGGGCCCATAGTTTACGATCTTCCGAACGGAGTAAACCAACCGGGGAAGTTAATTTATATATCGTCATTAGTGTGGCGGCTTTCGTGCGATACTTCGCACGATTGATCAACGACAACTGTCATGTGGTAGTTAATTTGAACGCTGCAAGCAAATCCTAATTGTTATTCAATATTAATCAGCAAAAGATGCATCTGCGTGTTCATTAAAGGCGACTCGTCTCGAGTGCGCGCCGAGCTGTGATAATTATCCTCCAGCCATCAACGGCGGACGAAGGCCCCAGGTACTACGCCGGTACTACGTAATCGTCTCCTCGCAAAACTGGATCCAATTATTGGGAACTTTCGTCGAAACTTTCCTTATCGCTCTAATTACTTCTTCCGTGACACACGGTTCCCCTGGCGTGCCTCGGGATTCGATCAACGTCCAAATCTTCGCCCAAGTTTTCTGGAGAGCGTCGCACACGGTGGAGTTCGACTCTACCTCCCACACGCGCACGCTCCGAAAGCCGAGCTTTTTTCGCATATCGAACAGAGCGTCACAGATCCTAGCTTACCGGGTGGTGGGATGTTGAGTGGGGGCAGATCCTCGAACTTTCTTTCGCCCGCAATCGCAGGACCGTGGGCGTGCAGAGAATTTTCTTCCTTCGATCCAGCTGTAAGCAGCGAAGACGACGGCGGAGCTGATGATGACGTTAGCATACGTTATTGCTCCAGCAATCCTTTTTCGTGTGGTTTTGGATGGCTTTCTCGTGTTTCGTGCCGCTCCACGGTAGAGGTGATAAACCGCTCGTGAAGCGAAGCGATTTACACCTTATCCTTCCTTTTTGGCTTTTTGCAGGATTCGATTCGCCATCGAGCATAATATTTAGAAACATTAATGCCGTGCTGTGCTGGGCCGCATTAATTGGAGAAGGGTTCCCGGTGAGCTCGAATGCAGATAGCGGCCGATATGCTGGTGATTCATCTGGCAGACGGCATTTATCACACCATCGTCACGATGTTGGGTTTGATTTTTGCCCTCGTAGCAACTCTTGTCTCGGCTCTGAACGATCGAAAAGCTGGTCCGGCTATCGGCTGACCTTCGACACACACACACGGCGGACCCCGAAAACGATAAAGGTTCTTTCCGCTCGGGCCGCTCAGATGGAACCGCGCCGGCTTGCCTTCCGGGAGTCCACTTAAGGCGATGAGCATCTTTTATGCTGAACGGTCCGGAACTAGAGAGGCCGGCAAAAAATATGCCCACTTGGCCCACCCTTTGGGCGCAAAGCCAAGAAAGGCTAGCGATTTCGGCTCGGCAAAACTCATCATTCTTCTGCTCTCCCGAAACGACCCCAACCCGCCGTCCGTTCGTCAGCGTAATCGGAAATTCGATGAGATGATGGGAAGCTGCTGAGCTGCTACAAATTGTTCTTGGGACCGGGATCGGGCTTTGGGTGCCGTGTGTGGGATCCTTCTTGTGATAAAACAAAATTAGACTAATAAAAACATTCCTTCGTATGCTGTGGCGCAACCATTTATCAGAGACCCACCCACCCGGGAGGGAAAGCCAAAAAGTACCGGCAGCAGCGGACCAGAAACACGATCGAGAACATCAAAAGTGAAGCTCTCTGAGAAGCGGACGGAAATGGATCCGAAACGATGCCCCGATCCGTTCACCAATTCACGTAACACGCTTCCCAAATTGAATATTCAGTCCGCCGGCCGGCCGGCTGGTGGCCGTTCGGGCCGCTTGTTGAGCCGTGAGCTCTTCGGGGAAACTTGTGTAATTGCTAAAACGGAAGGATATGTTGCCACATTCCGTCCGATGTCCGCGATAAGGCGGCAATACTTTCATTATGCATACCGAAAATGCAGATCTGTGAGCGTTTTTCCGTTCCATGCGTCGTCAGTACTTGCCTCTTGTGTTGCGTGTTGCGGAGAGCATAAATTGTGGCGGTCGAATTCATTATCTTCTGTTGCGCAAAATGGGCTACATTGTGGTGGAGCAGGTCGAAGCCGCCGTGATAAGAAAGGAATAGAAATATGAGAGTATGTTTATAACATAAGGTGGTAGACATATTTATTTAAAAGCCCCATCTACACAGCTTATCCGCTTATGTTAGCATTTAAAGCGCATTTGATGCTGGCTCGGCTTAGTTATGCTCAACCGTGTCATCTCGCATTTTTGGGACGTTCCTATCCGTCCTGTTTGCTCAACAAATGTTGGTTCTTTTCGCCTGGCAACATAGACGATTGTTTTACGCTTCGCGTTCCCATTGACCCACCTCGGGAGGAAGGTGGGCCGTAAAGCAAAAGAACGAATTGAACGAATTAAATTGATCGAGAAAACTTTCACGAACATTTAATTAAATTTTCTCTCCACCGTTGTTCCGTTGTGTGCTAGGCACCCGTCGGCTGTGTGGCTGCGATTGTGTTGCCCGAACGGCGGCCACCAAAAAGCGCACAATTAGAATGCAGAATGTGGAGCACAGAACTTTCTTACAACGGCGCTGCTGGCGGAAAAATTACGCCGCCAAAGGTGCGTGAGGTTGCGGCTCAGGTTAATCCCGGCCCTAGGCGGTGGCGGCGGCGGCGGATCTTCCCACCTGACCGCCTGCCCCTGCAGCTGGTGCGCTTCACAAGACTTTGAAGTCGAAAAAATTCCTAACTAATGAGGCATTTATGTTTTTCCTTTTTGCTGTTGCTTTTTGCCGCCCCAACGTTTGCGTGCGTGGCCGGCAAGAAGGTGAGGCTTTGTGCCTCGGGGATCATAAACCACAAATCCTTCACAAGAATTCCGCAGCCGAGAAGCCGAGCCGCACCGGCCAATAGGTCACACGACGCTAATGCAGACCTCAAGCCCGACCACGCCGCCGACCGCGGAACTTCTGCTCGGGGCTCGGAAATTACCATACTATGTGGGCGAGGGGGCAGTGAAAGAGGCACCTCCCGTTCGAAGGGAAATTATTTCGGAAAACGCTCCCAACACACACACACACACACACTGAGGTGTGCCGGTTGTTGTTGGCCCGGCTTTTTTTTTTTGTTGGGAATGTTATTTGCTGCCGCAGACATACTTTTCGGGCTGCTTCTTGGCAGGTAGCTTAAAGAGCGGCAGAAGTTCGGGTTTGTTCGTGTTCTCTATTGTTTGGTTGCGTTAGAACTCCATTTCTGGCCGACGGCTGCCTTCTTGGCCGCCGGTCGCCTTTGCTTTCGTGCGGTCCGTGAACGGCTTTATCAAAAGCGCGCTCCGCGAAGTCGTTTGCGATTGTTGACGGTGTTTCGAAACATAAATGGCTTTTTAATGCTGTTTCGGTCGCGACCTTTTCACCGCACCGTGCGTGCGGAGGAGGTCCTTAATGCAGATATTTTTGTCAGAACGTTACCGGGGGCCATTCATCATACCGTTTACTTCCAATGCGGCACGCCCGAATGGTACCGGGCTCGTCCAGTTTCGCTAGAATCGCAACAATAATTTGTTGCCGGTTGCTGGTTTGTGGCCAGGCTTGTGGGGAGTTGCAACCACCAATGGGAATGGAGATGTTGGCCGTTAAGTTCGAGTTAGCATGTTTTGAAAGCTGCTTTCTTTCCGCATAAACAACATAAAGCTTCGCGTGGGAAGGTGGAAAAATAAAAAAATGAACCAAAGAACAGACTTGATTGTTACAGTGCCTAGTACCTTGTTTTGAAGACGAAAGTAACAAAGCTCTCAGTTCAATCCTTATTTATTTACTTATTAAAGCAATGAGTGTCTATCCTAACTGCCTGGCGTAAAGCTAGCTTTCAACAGTGGATGAATACTAATAACTGGCCCATAACAAAAACATTTGAAATCTAAAACTGGCAATACACGATTGGAATTAGCAGGAATGGAGAGTCAGGCTAATCAACAGTCTAAACACAAATATCACATGTTCAGTCAACCTGCCTTCTATTCTCAAGGGAGTCCAGTATTAAACACCTACTTTTATAGTTAGACCTAGTTGTGTATGTTATTGCAATGGAACAAACCTAATATTGGTGGTGACGACTCTAGGGAAATTTTTCTGAACCAACTCTAGTCTGTAATCCAACAACGGACTGCAAGCTAATGAAGAGCACCGACAGTTTTGAGGGCCTTTCTTATTATGTCCTCGTAGTGCGAACTGAACAACAACCTAGAATGCTCGGGTGACAAATAAAAGATACTTTTGGCCCTCGTACTTGCTTCGCCCAATCAACATTGCTACAATTGGAACACACCTGATTGTCTCTTTATCCAGTTCAACCGCATCGAATGACAGTAATGACGCTAAAAGATGGTGACACCTTTGTCGACCACAATCAAATCGACCACATACACTGGCTCGACCTAACAAGCTCCGTTTGTTGTCTCCGGGGACCTCTATCCTTTCAACGGGCAATTAGTACGATAAAGGGCGGGGTGGGCTTGCTGTTGTTCCACTAAGCAATGTCCGCTCCGCAAACGAAGAACTCCCCAAGTCGTCCATCATTCTGTGGGCACAGTTTGCGCAAGATGGCTCCAATTTTACAAGCAACTGCACCAAGTGTAAGTTCTTTTTCTTCCGACAACGACCGAAGCAAACGACAGGGAATCCTTCAGAGCGCAATCGTTATACCTGGCCCGGGAACAGCTTTCTTCAAGCGTCCCCACTTAAAACAGACTCCACTGCTGGCGGCCGACTGGAGCGTTATTAGCCCGCCGTCCCTTCGCCCGCCGGGCTTCCCATTTTCTGTCCATTGCCTAATGAGTCCACCAGGATGAGGCAAACTATGGCGACAAAGGCGAACAGTTTTCCACACCGGTGTTGCATTTTCCATAATGGCTTCTCACTACCACTTCTCTACCCATTGTGGGAACCATCTTGGGCAGACTTTGGACTCCCTATCTCTGCCGAATGGTAAGCCAGCAGCCTCCGGACAGAGCCCGCAGGATGGCGTTTGACAAAACTTGGGCCTGTGGAACCCGAGCTGGTTTACCGCTCTGGAGTTGGTGGCAGAGTGAGCGCTATAGATGGTTTCCACATCTTGAAAGGTACCGACCGGAGTCGGGGTGCGGTCGGGTAACGGATGGCCAGTAATCCGCTTCCGGTTCCGGGATTAAATCGTCCACCACTCCGTTGCCATCGGGTCGCAATGTCGGTCGGTCATTCATATTAGAACATTACAGAAGATCGCACCCCTCGGTGGGTTGGGTTGCAGAAGGACACTGTTTTTTTTTTGCTCCACCAGCAGTTCTCCGTCCGGCCGGTGTTGGAGATGAAAATTTATCCGACACCTGCAGGTTGACAGGCTTTTCCTGACACGTACGCCACAGGCGGTGTTCAGCAAACGTTTTACAGGACTCGTTTTTTTTCTTGAACGTCACACGGAAAACGGACGAGCAGAGTGGTGGCTTTTGTTGCAGGAATTCTGCAAAATGTCACGAAGCTTCGTGCCGGTGGCAGAATACGGGCACGCCAAAGCGGCCACCATGTTAATTAAACGGT
>NC_069145.1:8363632-8415024 GCF_943734635.1 Anopheles cruzii
TAAGCCACTGACTTATTTCACTTTCCACACTAACGCCAAATGAACTTTGTGGCCAATGGTCAAATGGCGCCGGAAACCAAACCCGAAAGAAATACGAGGCGGCCCCATTTTACAACACCCCCCCCCCCCCCCTGTTCTCGTTGCCATACGCTACTCTGGATACTACGTTTTAAAATTAGAATACTAATCATTCGGGGAACGGCCGAAGAGGTCGGTTACGGGGTCAGCCAAGGTGCAATCCAAGGGTTGTCCAAGAGGACTGTTAGTCTGCCCTTTTTGTAACGGACTTGGTATAGCCCATATAGCCTGGAAAGCAATTTTTTCCTTGGAATAACATTCCCCCGACGCCATTCGAGTTCCAGTTGGTCCGAGCGGACAAGTGTGAGTTATGGAAAACCCGGAACAGGCTAGATCGCGTGCAGACACCACATCCTATTACTGCTCCTGCTGCTGCTACTGCTGTGTCTGGTTAGCCAAAACGGGGGATCAACCAGAGTCAACTCGGGCCAAATGGTGAAATATCGCATTGGCTCCGCGTGGCTACCGACTTCTTTCCGGTGTCGTTTGGCCGGATGAAAAGTTTGAAACGGATGCGGCTACCACACTGACTTGGTACCACGTGACACCACACGAGCTTTCGCCCAGGGGTCTGTGCGCTGTCTTGCAATCTAGACCACACGTCACGGAGTCGGCCAAAGTGGGACGTTCAGAGATTCGGCCAAAAGTGGCTCCACAGGCTGCAAAAGCAACCGGAACTACGGCTGAAGAACAGTGCGCCTGAAATAACATACCGCCAGCGTTGTTGGGCAGGGCTTGATATTTTTGTAAGCTTGGCACCGGGCTTCCGGTCCGGTTAGCTGGCAGCTAGCCGCTCCAAGTCTATGATTAGGTAGGCGAGTTCATCATCGAGCTATGATCCGGATTACAGTGACCAGTCGTGTGCCAACATCGTTCCCAGTCCGAGACCGGTCCGAGGCGAAGATTTATGCGTCCATCTTTTTCTCGATGGCCGAATGTGTTCAGGAGGGTTCAGCGGGAAAAGAGCGCCGCGTTTTTCGGGATGGGTCCCCCCTTTTTCCACCGCCAGTTCCGGGTTCCACTGTCACGCTTGTTTATGGCCCTGGTGCTGGTCGTAATCCAGATGTGTATGGTTTTATGCCGTACGTTCTCCGACCCAAAAGCCAAAGAAGCCAATGGGGCAGATACAGAAAAAAAGCTTGTGACCACCACGTCTTGCTGTTGCGCCATATGTGAGTCGCCAGCGGCAACCAGAGCCTTGTGTTCGAAGTTCGCTTCGTCACGCTGCAAAAAGATTTCATCTCACGTCTTGTGGATGAAGCGCGAATGAAATCGTGCACGCTGCGCCGCGACCTGAAGCTCAACTAGTCCCCAGGACCATATGTCAACCGCAGTCCGCCTGTCGCACGTGTGCATGTGTGTGTGTGTGTGTGTGGTTGTCTTGCTGTTTGTTGTCCCTACAAATCACGGTTCGCGATGCTGTGTGGCCCACCGCGGTGTGTGCTTATCTTGGTTGGATTGCATGGATTTAGATTTCTGGTGCTGCACCACGAGACCTGTTGCTGCTCCAGCGAGGTCCAGCTGGGCTAGCGAGCGATGGTGTTATGAAATAAAATCGCACACACTTCGCAGAGGGCGGAGAGCGCGCCATCTGACAGCCAGAAGGGATGCTGTGTGGCCGTCGGTCGGCATGCCTTGGGTTATCGTTGCCCCGTGGAGCCGTTCGTTTGATGGAACTCGAAACGACGTGTGTAGGGTGTTCGGGCTAATTCCTTGTTGGGAGGGAACTCCGTCCGTCTACTCATGGCCTCTCTGGCCGTGTGCTGGAAGCTGAACTTCGTGAGTTTTACTTCGCGGACGCCGTAATCTGATCAGTCGCGGATCACGCGTGATGGACGTGAAGCACGTCTATTAGCAGCTTACGGGGCTAATCTACGGTTGATTCTAAGTTATTGGAGATTTCTCAAGTGATCGTTTTAATGGCTTCTCTAGTCGAAGCTTAGTCGAAGCTCTGGAGGTGAAGGTTAATCCTGCTCACGACGGGACTCCAGTCGCCGTGATTCCTTTGGCCATCAAAACTTTGTTGCTAAATCGATACCGAATACCGTTTGAATTTCGTTAGTTATGAATCCTTCAAAAGTGACGCGACGAAGGCGCTGTTTAGATATGTTTAGAAACAATCAATTGACTTCTTTATGCGGAACTTTAAATGCCCAACGTCTAGAAGGGATAAGTATATAAACACTTACCTACTTGTAAAGTATCTGTTGAAATTCCTTCCAAGTGTTAATCGTGTTAGTTTTGTTGTTGTTGAACTCCATACGAGGGTCGAAACGTTTCGTAACAAAAAGAAAGTAAAATCTGTTCAAAGCATCTCTCAAACCAGACAGACTCCCCGTTGATGGCGATTAACGGTTCACTTTCCATTCTACCGACATCTAACGTCTCAGAACGAGTTGGTATCAACCCTCGCAGTTCGGTAGCATCGGAAGCATGCTGTTTGTGAAAGTCACCGAAACTCAATAAAAGAAAACTTGTTCTTGCGGCTTCTCGGCTCTCAGTCGGCACCGTCAGTCAGTCAGCAGGGACATTCTCTCGCCGGAGTCGATCGGAGAAACCAAAACTCTAAGGCACTGCTTCACGTCTTCGCGTCCGAATCGCGTCTCACCGCACGGGGAGTTATGGTTTCATTTGCCGACCCCACGATCGTCGATCACACACCGAAGGAAGAAGGGAAAACTTTTGGCCATCGAAAAGCAACAGGGCGTAAAACTGCCAAAGTAACTGCCCTTGAAATGGAGGAAAGACGCCCGGACTGGAATGGCGAAAAGTTATCGAAACGATAAAATTGATTCCTTCTTCCGAGGCAACAGAGGAGAAGCCAACCCAGGATGCAAACTATCAATCACCGTGGGCTGGGTTGGGTGAGGCACAAGCATAATGTTCCGCTATGATTTTCCGCGCGGACAACACTTTGTAGACTAACTGCATCACCAGGACCCTGTGTGGCTTCTCGTGTTTGTCATTCGCAAACTTTTTTTTCTATTGGTCTCGGAAGCTCGGAGCTCCCTGTGTTCCGATGGTCAACCTTCTTGGCCACCTCTCTGGGGTTGGATTGCACAATGCGCTCAGAAGTGTCCCAACAGTGTTACGGGTCCTTGAAACGGACCCAAATAAGCTTCCGGACGTGTCCCCGGATAAATCTGTTTCGGTGCCCGCCGAGTCGCAACTTTTCCAAAGCAGAGCCACCAGGCGGCGGGAGGTATCAGAAATCCGAAATTCCACGTCAAACCCAGATCTCTCGGCGGCGACCCCGCCTCAGATATACACACTAACCGGTGCGCCGTAGTAGTTATTTTTCATCTCGTCCCGTGAAATGTATCCGACGGGTGACGTGCTCAAGCTTTTGATGCTTTTGCAGCCCCATAAAAACCTCGCACTCGCCGGTGCAATTCCACGACCGCCGCCACTGTTGGGGACATTTTACACTCGAGAGGGAACGCGGGACGACAAATAGCGACTTCGCTTTTGGTACGAAAGTTTGACGAGGGTTTTTAGGCACCACGAAACCCACCCCAATGTCGGCCGGGGCTGGTCTGGCTGCCAGGTTTTTCGGGAAGCTCCTCCTGGACTCCTCGGTGGATGTCGGAGCGCGACACCGTGAAGAATGTGAAAAACGGAATGGGCTATTTTGGGGATTGTGGCCGTTACGCCTTTTGACTGACGTCCTTTCTGTGGTGCCTCCCGAGCATCATGTTGCCGTGGCGGTTTCCGTTTCCGGGTGATTATTCTATGCTCCAGTGGTGCGCTGAGTAGCACCATCTTAACGTCGTCAACATTCTACAAATGTCGCCCAAGCACCGGCCCAACGCTCTGGTGGTGGCATATTATATTCTTGGCGCATCTCGGGGCTTTCTTTTTTGGGGTGACTTGGGCGAAATTCTAACAAAGCGATGTCAACCGAACAGGGTCTTATCGTCGTTGTTGCGCTCGGGACCCATTAGGGATCCTTTGCACACACAAGGCACTGGGTACTGAAAGGATTTTCCGAATGGTCGGAATGTCGAGCAGACGATGGGCCAGAAATTGACTCGTATCTTCGGCGATCATATTTGACCCAAGAAGCGTCCCACTGTTTCCATTATCTGGTTTCTGCGCCGAATGCAGATCCGATTCTTGGGACAACACATTTGGGACGATGGGGCCCGCAAGGAACAACGGGTCTCTACATTACCGGAAGCTTTTGGGGAACGGTTTTCTCCGACCTCACTCGAACCGCGCACGCTGTTACAACATTGGTCCACAGCTTTGTGTCTGGTCTCTGGCGACCTCAGGCATGTCGTGCCCAGGAACCTCATCGAGCATTCGATCCCCCCCCCGGGGGACAATTTTCAATTAGAACCCAGCTGTTCCGGGGTGCCATAAGTGGAGTCGGAATGGAATTGCAATCCCTCCGTGCCGGTTGTTGTAACTTGTTTTCAGTTTGTGTCCCCATCGGCCATGTTTTTCCGTGCGACGTGTCGATCGAACTGAAGGATGGTAGTAAGTGGTTTGTGTAACCACAAAATTCATTTCCAGCCCCCCGAAATGGAAACAAAAACCTAAGCAGATTCCAGGAGCACCACGACAGAGAGAGAGAGAGTTTGTTCGATCACATAATCACATAAATTAATCATGCGCATGTTTGGCACTCCAGAGACACGCCACCAGATTTCGATTGCTTCCGTTTTTCAAATCGATTCGAACCCCCTGCCGTTTTCGGCCCCCTCCTCGCTCCAGCCAAGTTTAATCCCTCGGTTACTCCTCGGCCCGCAGGAGCTTACCCAATCATGCGTGTACCCCGCAGGGTGCCGCCGCTTTCCGCCAAGACACCGCGCTTACGACAACGACGACGACGACGACGTGTTTCAAATGTTCCGACCCGGCGGGACCAGACACCCTATAACACGGGCAACGATTTATGTTGCAGGAGGTTCAAGTCACGCACGCACACACACGCGCTGAGCGCCGACGGAGGAGAAGCCTCCTAATGCCGTTACAAATTGGGACCAATATTTCAGAAAGTGGAGCTCTCACTCGTTTAGTCACTCACTCACTCGAGCTCGTCAGGCATTGATCCGATGGATGTTGTTGCCTGCTGCTGTTACTGTTTTGTCCGCAGCCCACGATCCGCTTGATCGATCGATGTTTTTCCCATGGCTTTCGCGGGGCCATGTCGAGCCGCCTCGAAAGCTCGTCTCGTCGTCGGTCACGGTCGTTGTTTCATAACTACTGGAAATCGATTGAAATCAATCTGCTACGATCCGCGGGTGCGCTCCCTCATTGACACCTTTCGCTCGACGCCCGGGTTCGCTCTTGGTTTGATTTTATTTGGGGCGCACGTCTCAGGTTGTCTGCTCCAGGGCTTCCGACGCTTCCTGTTCGATGCTGTGACGCGGCCCCCTTTCGGCTTCCGGATGTGATGGACTGTCTGTCGGTCAGGTTAATGCAAAATGTATGCCTGTCAATTACCCGACACCCGAACGGGTATCGTTAGATGCGAATTTATAACCTACTTTCGTCTGATGGGCCTCTTAAATTTGCATGCAGACCACTTCCTCAGTGTCTCAGATGCTTACAGGGGGGGCTCTCTGCCCTTAAAGAAGCCACCGACCCCACCTCCGATGTGTTGGTTCCATTTATGGACTGACAGTCCCTCCACAAAGATGGGAGCCTCCAGACGGCGGGCTCGGCAGCATCTTGAGACGCGAGAACAAAGGAATTCTTCGACGCGGGAGTCACTGCAAGCTGTCGCCTCGGTACTAAGATCCCGATGATGCCCTGTTTGGAATCCACAAACATGGCATCGGTATTCATACCGGCCGGCACACCGGTTACCGGGGTCTTCGGCATAATAAATCTCACGCGCACACCTCCGCACACATGTCAGCACACACACTGGAATCAGAATTAATTCTGGCCTTCGGCGGGCGCACCCTCGAAAAGCTTGTCCCGCGGAACGTGGCCGGCCGTCGCAGATTGACATTGTATGTAGCGTGTGCCAAAGAAAAGGAAAACTCAAATGACATTTCTCGAGCGGATGCTCTCGAACGCGGATTGCAAGTCAACTCACGACTCCGGCCGCCTAATTGAAGCTCTCGCACTTTGAGTCGGTTTTTGCATTTTGGTCCGCGACGTGCCGAGCTGCGTTCCAGCCGCGACCCGCGACACGTCGTAGACAATTAATTGGAAAATTAAGTTCCCTTTCCTCCGGGGTGGTGCTGTTGTCACCATGTGGGTTAATGTTTCCCCGCCAGAGTGTGGGTGGTGTGTGGTTAATTGGTCGTTTGGTTCGCCTACGGCCTACGGCGGGGCGTAATGATGCTGCGAGATGAACGAGCAACTTCGGCTCGTTCCAGGAGAGAGCAGCAGATTCGCTGCACGCCGCGCACAGAATCGCGTGTATTTGGGGAGGCTAATCGTGTCCAGGGCAGCTAATTACGGGCACCGCTAAGTAGACAGCTGCGATCGGGGCTGTAGACGACAAACTGGGGGTGCGTTATTGAATTTTGAAGGTGCAATGGTGACGTTTTAAAATTAAATTTTAAGCGATTCAGGCTTTTAATCAGTTTCTTCGATTAGTTATGGGAGTTTATGGAACGGTTGGTTCTGATGTTAGACGACGTTGTCCTGCCAGTAATAGACAGTGGCTGACAGTTGACAGTTGTTGCTGTTAATAGTCCACAATTAGTTAGATGATGAAATATTGTCTAATGTATGGCATCACAAACTTTTTGGTCATTTTAATAATGATCCACTGCTTCATTGCATTGCCTACGCCTCGTCCACATTATGAGATGTTTGGACCAGATTTTTTCTGTGCTGGCGTCCATACTAGCAGATTCTGGGCGATAAATCTGTGAGCTCCAGTGAGTGAAATGACAGATCGTTTGTTTTTGTTTTGATTTTGCAGTTCAAAAGTTTGAACAAATGATGCTTTCCTTCTCCTTCTATTGCTGTCTTTGTCATAATCTGGCCCGCGATCGAAAATCTGTCCCTTTTTTTTAGACAGTCAAAAAATCTGGCCGAAATTTGGCGCCAACTGTCAAATTGAAAAAAATATCCCCTAAATATCCCGAAATTGTTCTAAGCAAATGCTTGCTGTAGCTCGTTTTTGTGGAGTCGTTATGCATCTTCCGAAGAAATGGAACTTTCCAAACTTTTAAAAATAAAATGTTATCAGAAAATTGGTCGTTTAAAACGCCCAGATTCTAACATAAAATAACATTAACTAATGGGAGGAAAACATGATCACGAAGCGTTACCCAATTATAAACTATCTTTCGTAATGGGCAAGCTCAACATCAATGATGATCGATATTTAAATCAGATATCTGATCAAATAGGAAGGATTCCTTAATATCTATCGCAGAAAAGTAATTTGCCTCAAATAAACACGTATGGCCATTCTCTTGAGCCTTTCTTCTTTAGAACCTGCACTGACATTAACGATTACCGCCAAACATGGATTTTCTGTAAGGGTGCAAAACTAATGCCACTAAATTGGATTGAGCCGTAGAAGTTTCTTGTCCCACGGTCCATGTACTATAAGAAAGCCATCGCTAGAATTAAAATTGCAGCCCTTTGCGTACGCCTCTTCTGACAACGGTATCGCCCCCGGGGTGTAATGACGGTTGGAAGCCTCCGTGGAAACCAGCGCACACTATCTTCAGGGTTTGGCTCAGTTCCCGGAACCCCGTACCCTTCCGCGCCGGCCAAGCCCGGGAGTCCAAGTGCTTCAGTTCGGTACTGTCGCTAGAATTCGCAGCACACAGAGGGAATTACGTACTTCCGCGCTCTGATGATGGTCTCCGTGGCCTGGGGCGCATTCTACTTCTCTCTGTTTGTTCGCCGCGGCGCATTTCTCTCCAAACGGTAGATTCCGTTCCGCGTCAAGTGGACCGCTAGCTAGCTGGCTGTGTGTGTGTGTGCCGGAAACCGCCCAGCGGCAGGTGTGGTCCCTTCGGGTCCCCCGCCCCCCAGCAAGGTATCTCTCTAGCCTGCGCCCTCGCGCGTGTATGTGTAATTATCGCAAACAAACCCCGCCGTTAGCCGGGGCTCTCGCCTCACTTAAATCCGTTGTCGCAATCGTCGACAGCAACGTCACGGCGCTGCATCCAGAGAAGTTGCGGTGGGGGCCACCCTGTGGGGGTTCCGTTTTTTGTTTTCTCCCGGCGCTGGCAAGGTGACCGACGATGATGACGACGACGATTGGCGCTGTCTCCTGATAGAAAAAGGCCACCGCCGTCGCCGTCGGAGGGAAATTATCCCCGGGCCGGGAAAACTGGAACATGGGAAACAATCGGGTGTGGTGCTGCTGGAACCTCAACGCCGCCTTCATTCGTTTCGAAACAGTGCCCTCCACGTGTCATGGGCCCGTTGACTGCTGGACGGATGCCGGGTTCCCGCGGGGGTTCCGCCCTATCCCACCACCTTCGTTCACTGTGGCTGGGCTACGATTTTAATGTGCATTTGCACCACACCCAACGGCGGGATGCAAATGACGATAATGTTGGCCGCCGCTTCTTGGCAGCGGATGATGACGATTGGAATTGTTTTCCCGCGCACCACCGGTTCGTGTGTTTCGGTTTTGACTCTGAGCGATGGAACACAGCATCCCTGAAAGTTCCAATTATTGGTCTGAGGCTGGCGTGGTGTATCTTTATCCGTGCGTATAGAGGCCAGGGTCTCGGAGCCGTGTCTTGGGAACCGGGGCGGTGCATCATATAATCACTTTGGCCTTGACGTTCGTTTCGAGTGCTCCTCCGTGGTCCTCTGGCCAGTGTTGGGTTGCCGCGTTTAACGATCTCTCACCAACATCCTGCGGATATGCGCGAGAATATGGACCAAAGAGAGAGAGAGACTGAGTGAGAAAAAGGCTCCCCAAGGAATTGGGAGGCCAACAAAACGTGAAGACCTTCGAAGCTGAGCCGTCAGTCGTCCGCTCGCGGGCCCTGCTAATCCCTGGGAGGATCACGATTTTTTCAATTTCATATTTCGTGCTTTTTCGGTCGTTCGTTTCTCGACTTTCGGTTTGTTTTTTGACGCGGACCACAAGAAGACATGACACGGATCTGTAGAAGGCAGGCGCGTCCTGAAAGAAGGGCCCGAGCGACACGCTCCTCCCAAAAAGGTGCGGGGCGTAACGAAATTGATTACCAGGTCGTTTTTTTGGTTCCGCTCCGGTCCCGGTCCGGTCTGATCTCCCCCTGCCCCCGTGTGTGTGTGTGTGTCTGATGGATTGGGTGGAGGTACCTCATGATACTCACTTCGTTCTTCTTGTTCGGTCTTCTTACAGGTTCTGGACGCGGATTAATATAGGACCGGGCATCATCGAGAGACGATCGTGGAGACGTGCCGTGGCTGGTGGCAGACGTATCGCGCGCGCATCCTTCGCGGTTGCTGACATGAGAACGCGCTCCGATGGACCCCGCGGCCGTGTTCCGGTGGTGGAGCCAGTGATAGCGAGCCGGTGGAGGAAGTAGAGGACCCGACAGTGCACGGAGCGAACGTGATGGTGGTCGTGCCATCCGAACCGCAAGCGGAAGGACACGACGACGACGGCAAATATTTAGCCGCCGCGAGCGAGCTGCGGGTCGTTGGCGGTCCGTGAAGGTCCGTGTGGCGGTGGTGGGTCCCCAAGGACAGAGAGACAGGCGCGGGACACGGCGCCGGTTGGTAAGCCTAGTGTGAGGTGCGCTATCGGGCAACCGGAAGTCCGGGACTTCAGGATCCCGCCGTTCAGTCGAGCGGTCGATCGATCGTTGGGCCATCTGAAGTCGCCGTCGTCAACATCGTTAGTGGCAGCAGCAGGGGCTGGTGGCGCGTTCCGGCTCCTGCCGAAAGGCATCAGCGGGCCGCCCCTGCGGTGCGATGGAGCTGAAGGTATGGGTCGAAGGAATTCAACGAATCGTGTGCGGAGTCACGGAAGTCACCACATGCCAGGTACGTAGCGGACGGGGAACGGGACTATCTAACGGGCTGGCTTCGCTTTTCCTGGTGGGGCCCATCAGTGCTCTGCTCCTGGAGCACGCACGCCATTCCTTCGCCGACGGCGCACATCCTCGATAGATAAATTAGTTCCGCCGAATGGTTAGCAAAGTATGTCACGTCGGCATCACCAGCCAGGCCCCCGCCGACATCCGCCGATTTGGGCGGCAACTTTTCCAAGCTCCAGCCAAACTTTCTCTATCTTCGAGGATTCGAGGAACTGTCGAATGTTTACTGGTGACGGTCTAACACCTTTTGACTGTTCCGTGTAGGTTCCGGTTTGGGTTGTCGACGCTATTGGTTGATGACCGCCGGACGTCGAAAGGCTCGTGAATCCATACGAATTCGATGAGTAGAGAATTTTAAATCTTTAATTAATTTGATACAATAATTATACATGTTGCAGAGAGCTTTGATGTAATTACATGAAACAGTAGATACACGGTGGTCATATTCTGCGCATTATGAATCATTGCATTAGTAACTTTTTAAAATCAACCAAATTGTAGCCAAATTTCGTTTCAAGCTTGATGCGCCATCTGTTGGTGGGTTCTACCACTATAACCGCATCCAAAACACGTCGTTGATTGCTATCGATTTTTTAAATTTTATATTCGATGTACGATTTGATTGCCTTCAATCAAAACATCAGACACGAGTTGGTTCTTACCTAGTAAAATTGGTACAGATTATTTAAAAGATAGGTTCTAGTTTTACTGATGCAACCCTTCTAATATGGGCCGCGGACCATAGCCCACGACCAAAGAAATTCACACACAGGTTTTCCCTATCGATAAAACTAATCATATCCCCTCTATGTAACGTATGCATGGTCAGAGAGAGAGCTCAAAAATGCGTGTTGGCAAGCTAATTGAATTGTGTTTGCTTCCTGCGCCATTTTTAGGAGTAAAACCCTTTCAGGGGATACTTTCGCCACTATGTGGATCCAAATCTCTGCCAGGAAATTCAACATGGAAATGATGTTTTTCACAAAAACATCACCAACCTGTTGCTCACAGTATCATCGTAGCAGGATTTGATTTGCATAGCAATGAATTGAATTTGCATCCATCCGGTGATGGAGCAGCGGACCAAGGAATGGGTAACCATGTTGGAATGCACGGTGACAACAAGCAAAAAAAAACGGATCCACCAAAAAAGATCGGTCCGACGGGGGGACCGATAGAGTTGCATAATCGGAGAGAAAATCTAAAAAGCTCGCCGCCCCCGCCAAAATGGTTGTTTTGCACATGTAAATTGTGTCCTCGTACTCTCTCCCTCGCAGTGTGGAGCGGATTAAATGTATTAAATGGAACGGAAAACTGGTTGCCAGCGACGCTGATCCCCGAAACGCGCCGCCATTTTGCGCTGCGCTTCTGGCGGGCGTTGCCGTGACATATTTGTGTCTTTTCGTCGCCCACCGAATACGGGTAAGGGGTACATAAAAGCCGATTGACGTTCGGATTTTCTGATGTTTGGCGATCAGTTTTTCCTAAGCCTGCGACGGCGGTCCCAAAGCGGCTTGGGAGTGATTTATTCCGAATCATCAAAATATGATTACGACGACCCCTCCGGAATGTGATGGAAATAAAACTCGATCAAAGTGTGTAATGCTACCCGCCGCAAGTCGATGAATATCTAGCCTTCGGCTGCGGCGCCGGCGCCATAAGCGGGGGGAAACCAACGAGGATCAGAATCACGACGGGAAGCACGACCAAGCGGTGACTCTATTGGTGTAGTAAATATTTATACATGATTTTTCGCAGCCGTCACTAAAAAAACACGAACCACCGCGAAGTTTTCCCGGCGGTCGTCAGCCAGGAACGGCTACCCGTAACCAAACCACACAAAAAGCACAGATCAAACTGTGTGTGTGTGGAGTGAAACACGTGCCAGGGGCCATTTCCCCCGTGTGCGCTGTGTCACTGTGACTGTCGCCAAAAGTGCCAAAAGCTGCGAACGCACACATCCCCCCCGGGGGAGGCCGGGAGAAAGCGCAAACCAACATCCGGTCTCTTCCGGATGGGGTGGCTCGTCGAAAAGTGGAACGAACGGATGATAACGACACGCGGGCGCTGGCAGCGCATGGGAAGAGCGAAGCTAAGTGCGAAATGAAATCGCCTCACTCATGATGCCTATCATCCCGTTGGTTTCTTTTTCGTAGCCCCTTGCTCTCAACATTCAAACGCATTACCGTTGCAAAAAGCGTGCACACGACGACGGTGTGTCTGGGAACGTCAAATGCCTCGCCCTGTGCGCGTGTCACGATGGGTCCTGCGGCATAAGTGATTTTTTGCTTTCTCTGTCAAGCCCATCATTTGTTCTCATTATGAAGAGACTTTGGAGTTCTTTAGAAGAGCAGTCTAATGCATTGACATGTGTCCCCACAAAGGCTCTTATTGGCGTGGATCCGTTCGTTCAGCCAACGGGTCGCGTATAGTTGTTGCTATCGTCTGACGCGCAAAGTCTAGAGTTCAAATCCTCCCATCGATCACAATGTTTTTTTATTAATACTATTTCCTTCTTGTGTCGACCTTTCAGGATGTCGTGTTTGCTCTGGCACACGCCACCGGCAAAACGGGCCGCTTCACGCTCATCGAACGGTGGCGTAATAACGAGCGGCTGCTGGCACCGCACGAGAACCCGCTCAAGATCCTGATGAAGTGGGGCGAGTACTCCAGCGACGTTCAGTTCATCCTCCAGCGATCCGACCAGCAGCAGCAACAGCCGAAAAAGGATCAACCGCCGGGGGCACCGACGATCCCAACGCAACCAACGCCGGTGGCGCAGGCGGCGCAATCCCAACAGCAACTTCTACGCCAGCAACAGCTGAAACTGAACCAACTGAACAACAACCATATCGCCGCGAACGGGTACACCAACAATGGCAATCAGATCATCACCAGCAGCAGCAGCAATACCACCACTAACAACAACGGGCTCGCCGCCTCCCCGACGAGTCCCAATGGGCTTAACAACAACAACATTATCCCTCCGGGCGTTATCAGTGCCCACCACCCTCCTCCTCACATCAATGGTAACAACGGGTTAAACAACAACGGTCTCCACCATCAGCACGCACACCACCAGAACGGTGGGTTCGTGGACGAGCGGCAAGCGGGTATCACCGCCAAGTTGCATCAAAACAATCTCAAAAACAGCACCATCAGCAACCAACACCATCACCAGCAACACCTGCAGCAGCAGCACCAGCAACAGCAACCCCATCAACCGACGAACGGCGTCGGTGGTGTGTTAATACGAACCGGAAATGATCCTTCTTCCATCTACGCCACGGCCACCGTGACGAAGCAAACGGAATTGAATGGCGGCACCAACGGCAAGGGTGTGCCGGCAGTGGCGGGGTTGCTGGAGCGCGGGAAAGAAACGAGAAAAAGTCTCAATTCGTCCGGGTGAGTACCCCTACCTCATCGGTTACTGGAAGGGCTTTTTCTCTCCCTTCCTCTATGTTGCGGCCGACTCGCGGTACTTCCTTGTTGGTTGGCCCGGGTCCAACTATTCCAACTATTACGTGCTTTGGGCCTTCGTCTTCCACGTCCTACGGTCCCGTCTCGCTTTGAGTGTTCAGTTTATCTATTTTATGTTGTTTTCCGTGTGTCTGTGTCCGTATCTGTGTGCTTGGAACGCACATTATGTTTGTGGCCCTTCGACCCTGGCCGCTGGTCATATTTTTTGTTATTTCCCGTTCCTTTTTATCCCCGGCTTTGGACTCCCGTGACCGGTCGGCCTTTGGGAGAGGATGGGTTTTCGGCTGGTCCCGAGATGGGCTTTTCGATTTCTCCGTTGCACTATGTTTTATGTATCGCGACGGGAAGTGGATGGGCGTGTGAGATAGAGAGCGAGAGATAGGAAGCGTATCAAAGCACAAACGCAGTGCAGTGGTTCAGCTCTGACCGCCGCCGAGCAGCGAATGCTCTGGTGGACGATGAGCCCATTCTGGTAAGACGCTGGCTGCGAAACGGTTCTCTGGTTCCATCATTCAATTAAACCGATCTCTCGCGCGTTGATTCCGAGTCGGCTCAAGAAAAGGTTTTCAGAAGTAGGGCTGGGTTGGACTTTAAGGAGCACGGTGGTGGATGAAAGTTAAAGGTCAAGGCGCGGGCACGGAGAGATAAACTTTCCTGTGTAACCCTCGCGTAACGAATACTGGATGGTTGAAAATTGAAGATCGGATCCAATGCCATTTACTTCGTTGACGCCGTTCAATGTAGACCTTTGCATGAAAGGACTCTTCGTTAAGATTATTGTTTTTGTTTCTTCATAAAAGACTTCTGATTGAAACAGTCGCAAGCAAAGTCCTAATAATTAACATCCAAATAGAAGATGAACTCTATCTTCGATTAACGATCATCGATGGTGACTGTAGTTAATTATCCGTTTTTTAAGACGTGGCATTTTCTTGATAAGTTTTTGTATTGCATTATTGTCGGTTATCCAATTAAATGCGAAAATGTTACCTTATTCATTTTACTCAATCGCTTAATTTAATTTTAATCATTAATTAGTATTAATGATCATTCACCCATTAGTCTGAATGGCCCGATGATGATGAGAGAGAATGCGAAAATAACTACCTTGGGGTTAAGAATATAATTGGAGGCAGTCAATTTGTTTGTAACTACATTTTTTTTGTTGAAGACACGTGAATTTTGAATCGAAAATAGGACGAGCCGATGTGTTCAAATGTGACATTTTTTCGGGATTTTAATAAATTTCCGTATAGACTACAGATCCATCATTACACCACCACAAAGTCTGCGTTTATTATATGGATCAGGGACTTTTCAAGACTTGTCACAAATGGTAATTGATCGTAGAGCCCGGGACTAATTGAGCACCAAAACCCCGAACACTGTTATTGTTAGCTCTTGATTTTACAACAATTTCTAACCATTACTGTACTCTTATACTCATACGACCTCTATACTATACTTATACGACCGGCACGGAGGCCTATATTTATACGACCCCAAATGAGTTGTTCCACTCAAAACTCGAAACGGATGCTACCCGAATGTGCCTACACACTTATTAACGAGTGTTTCCGTGTGGAAGCAGTATATTTTTAGCAATTTTCTTTCCTCGAACGGGCCGCTGACTGTGTGTGAGTGTGAATGGCAGCGTTGAAAGATCACCCCCGTGGTGTGTGGGGTTGGCGATGGATGCTGCGTGGACTGCGTGCTGATGGACCTACTGGGCTTTAATTTCAAACGTCTGTAACGGCGCCCCTGCGAGCCAATCCGCTTGGCAAATGGTTTAGGCACCGATTTGCTCAGAAGATTTATCGTGCGCCGGAAGAAAAACGCTGTGCCGTGCAGACGCGGAGTAAATCGCTCCTGAATCCCAGCAACAGCAGCAACAGGGCAGCGCTCAGTCGAGGAGTGTGTGTGGGGTAAATTATGATGAACAATCGGCAAGAAAGTGTTTCGAGCGAGAGAGAGAGAGAGACTGAGAGGGGCCATCACACACCATCATCACCACCGGAAGAGGCCACGTCACGTTGTGCGAAGGGATAAAGTTATTTCCACCATCCATTTATTTCCATTACACCGATCGGTTGCTGCGAGCTGCTGGATATTTCGAGTTTTACAAGCCCCATTCCCGTGCCCATTGCCTAAATCTGTGCCCGAAGGTCTCCGCCCGAACCGAGGGCCCCATTTATTGTACATTTATGATGTGCACGACTTTGGCTTTGGCCTGAGACCAGCCCTAGTGGCGCTAGTTTTAGTGGTCAAGTCACACAACAAAAATTGATTAACTTTATTGGATTTTATTGTACTTTGTCCAATCACCATTAGTCACCCCCGAGGGTTGCGACAGTCGGTCGTAAAAGTGTCGTAACTGCTCCGTAATTTGATGTACTTTTAATCAAAAACGATCGATGTGGGCCGTACCAATTACGGGCATAAATACAGTACACACTGCAAACAGCATTTCAAGCACGGTGCCATCGCTTCATCAGCATAATAAAATCGGGTCCACTTTCAGTTTCATCCCTTTTGCGCCCCCCCATCCCGGCCGGGGTCGGTGATAAAATGGTGGATCCTTTGGAACAGATTTTGGTCGGCTTCCAAATCACAGTATCGACACGATCTCTCGACACGTGGCGAAACAAAAAACACTCATTCTCGAGAGTGCTCCTGCGTATCAACACTTGCCGCGCGCGGTCACGTCAAAATCGTTAACAAGTCCCTGTCAGTATCGGCTAGTGTAGGGCGCAGCCCTACCGGAAACCGCCTCCTGCTGGCTCGATTGAAGTGATGGGTGCGAAAAACGTATATCAGCTCGTTGAGATGCTTCATCATTTTTAATTAACATCAAGTGTGTGATGGCCGAGCGTGGCGCCGACCACACGAAGGGTTCGTGAATGTTTCTGATTGATTAGTAGTGTGCCGCGTGGTTACATAGTAATCCGGGTTCTCTGATCGGGATCCCAGGGGTTTTACTCGGAGTAGACAAATATCAGTGGTGGTGAAGGTGATGATCTCGCCATTTTTGCACTCGATCGTGCAATCACTGTTTTGTGGCACTTTCATCGAATTATATCAAATTTTGACACATCTTATCTGAACGTTGGTACTTCTGAACCTTGGTATACAAATGGCATTATTAGCGCCATCTCTACGCTAGTCCCGACTTATTGAACGTTGAGTTATATTGGTTCCTCGTCAATTGCAAATTGTACCAATTAGAAGATAGGCTTAATTTTTAAAATTAAAATTAAATATGACCATGAGTGCTGCCACCGCTGCCGGCCAGCATTAAACTCATTCCTCGCATGGCTCAGTCACTCAATCGTTCAAGTTCCGCCCAAATTGAACCGAAAATGAAATTTAGCAAATTAAAGAAGCATATTTTATGATCTCCGGTCGTCCGCGCGAAGGGCTTCCGGTGGGAAAGGTTTAAATTAAAACTTCGTTCGGGGTTACTGATTGATGAACTCTCTTCCCGGGTTTCGCATGGACCCAGGAAAACTTCCGTCCGAACGACGGACCGGCAGGCAGACAGGCAGGCAGGGCCGGTCGCCATCATCTAATCCCAGCATCCCGATGAGCGATAATGGCCCTGCTGAAGTGTGTAAATCTTTATCTCTCAACTTATTCATCATCCGAAGCGGCCCGCACGCGGGGAAGGCCACTTCGCCACACGACCACATCCGGTGGTCCGAGGGGCTGGCCACGGAAGGCTGCCGTGTGGCCGAGTGTGGCGTATTTCGGTAAACGAGAAAAGTTTTAAACACTTTAACTAAAAACGGGCCGGGCGTCCCAAAACCAGTCAAATCGTTCACTTCCTGTCCGTCCGTCGTTCGTTCACCCTTCCCATTGGGTCCTGTCGGTCCTTCCGCATCCGTTTTTTTTCCTGCTCGATTTCCGCTATCACTAGCGGGCGATCGGTGAAGCGTAAATAAAAGGCAATCAATTTGGTCCGAGTTTTCCGCCGCTCCCGAACCGGAGAAGAAGGACTCGGCCGTCCGTCGTCGGCCTGGCAGAATGTGAGGAAGGCAGTGTGAGAAAGGTCAGCGACGGCCACGAGCGGAAAGACAGTGACCTATCGACCCGATTGATGATCCCACCCCCCCGGGGGGTGATAAGGATACGCCGGATACGCTGGCCGAGAAAGGCCTCCTTCTGGAAACTGGATGAATTTTTCAACGGCAACCCAGTGACGTCTGATTCTCGCAAGATGGTCACCGCCAACGAGGTCGCCTCGGGCGCGCTGGAATTCGCTGCCAAAGTGTCCTTTTCTTCTCGTTCATATTTTATCACGCACTCATTAAAGCATAAGTCTATGTCCGGATCCCGCACCACACTGGTACGCGGGACTCCTGTTCGCTTATCGCTTCTTTCGCTTCAATTGCCCGATTCGGCTTCTTCGGGAGTCGAGCTTCCGCTGCGTGTAGTGTCCCTGCCCCCGGGGGTGTTTCCGGCCGGTCGACCGACAACGGAAACGATGGCCGGGCCTCTCTTTATTGGATCCTCCCGCGATGCTGATAACGCATTTCTCCCGCGGGCTGCCAAGAATTTTATCAACCTCGGTGCTGCGCTTCTTCGCATCACTTTATGAGATATCCTTCCGACTTCCGGTAACAATCCTGCCGATAATCTTAACAGCTCCAGGCCGGGCACCCATTGTTTCCGGGCCGGATTCCTTCGGTCTTTTTCCGTTAGTCCGCTCTCGTTCGCTCGTTAGCTGGCCCTTCCGGTGTGTGACAACCTAGAGAGAGAGGGCGAGTCACCCGGTCGTATCGTATGCCACTTCCGGTGCCGGTGGTTGCCGACGTGGGACCTACCTAAAGTTCGGGCTGTTCAAACAGCTTTTCGCTGTTGTGCGTTAAATATTCAAAATGACATTCCCTACCCGTTCGCGACAAAGTTCCAGCGGAAGGAACTTGCTGTGTTGTGGTATCAGTGTCATTTGATTATATCTACGGAATCGTAGGGCACAAGGAATGACTCTCTCTCCATCTCTTTCTCTCGATTGCCTTTAAGTGCGGTGTTAATGCTCCACTACAACGACATTGCCATATGCGCCCGCCGGGTTGTCGATTCTTTAAGCGGTTCGGTCAGAAAAAGCGAAGATTCGCACGAAAGATGGACCGACAAGCAGCAGAACGAACCACCGTTTGATGTGTGGGAAAAACGATTTTCCGACCACAAAGACGAGGCCAAACGGAGGAGCTAGCCCGGAACGAGAGTGAAAAGGCTCCGGCCCCGAATGCCCGGCCGTGAAAGACGAGCGAAACCAAATGGCCGGAATTCGGTGGGCGGCGAGAAAATCGCTGCAATCATGCGATTATCGATCGGATCGTACCGAACCCGCCTGCCACGCGCCACGGTTTTTCCACCGCGCCCCGCTTCGTTTATGATGTGTTACGTATTTTGGGGAAATTCTGACTGACTGACTGACTGAGCGACCGACTGACTCTCGGGCAACTCTTTCGCTCGGGCGCCGAAAGTATTACTTCTCGGTCGACGATTACTTCATCGACGACGTGTTGTGCTGCTGTGCTGTTGAGAGTTTGTTCGAGGCCGGGCCGGGAAAAGGCGTTTTCCGAGAAGAGCGTGTTACGTTTTCGATTTCGTGGTGTGTTTCGATCCGGCTTTTCTCGGTCTCTCCGGGTGGTTTCTGTGGGCCACCGCCCGGTGGGAAGTGATATTTGCTTTGATTACATGAAGTTTTATCGATTACGGTTCGAGGAAGCAAAAGGTGTGAACAGAGCAATTCCCTCCCCAAGAGCCGGAGCACCTCTCGGTCGGCCCACCGCAACGGGAAAAGTTGCTGTAATGTTGCCGGCGGCGGTCTGTCGGCGGTGATATCACTTTTAATGTACCTCCAACAGTGTTGGGAAGTGTGTCTCACATTGGCGGCCCCATCGATGTCGTCGACACTTGGACACTTTGGTTTCTGGGCGAGCAACGAACACGGGCAATTGGGCTGCACTACTCCACTCAGCGGCTAACTAGCGCACGAACTTCTTGAAACAAGTGGGTCGCTGGGTGACGCATTTCGGCAAATTACGGTCCCAACTTTTAATCGAATCAACGGATTTATGTGCACGAGCTTACGCGCGGATCTCGGCTGCTGCTCCAGCAAGCGGAGGAGGTCCTTTCCGACGACGCGACGAGAGTTTGCGAGCTCACGGAGCCCCGAGACCGACCGTCATTACGATCCGAGTTTTCTTTTCGTGGGTCTTTTCTGTTGCTAACTAAATTTGGATGCCTTGTTTGGTGCTGCTGTCGTCCTTGCTTTGCCCGGCCCGGCTTGCCAGTGCGCCACCGAGCCTCGTTTAATCATCGGGGTGGCCCCGAGTCGACGCAATTAGAGGACGACGCAACGGCCTTTAATGCCATCAGCCGGTGCGTGATGAGGCTTCGAGAGGCTTTTCTTTAAATTATATCCAATACTTTGGGGCCAGTTGCCTTCGCCTTCTCTGACGTAACACATCGGTCAACAATTGACGAGACTATCGGAGGTTTAAATGATTTTATGATATCAAAAATTAAAATTGTAAGTGACAACGGTTCCGACAGTTTCAGTAATTGTTTGGATTTGTCATAGGAACTTTGAAGAGGATCAAACCCGTTAGAAAAGAACATTCGCAGATCGTAAAACGAACCTGTTTTAGATGGCTCTAGCTCTATATCAATAATCGCAGTTGAGTTACAGTCATTGAAAGGTATGTTGTGATGTTGATGAGAAGAGAATTGCATTTATTTTAATACAACAGTACCGGGAATTAGTAACCACATCACTCCACTGCACGTCAATTCATTCTGTAAATTCGATGATGAATGAAATGATCCTTTCAGTTATCGCACCAATTGTGATGCCAATTGAGACCCCCGAAAGCGATGGTTGACGATGTGTAACCCTTTCCGCGTATTAAAACATCTCCTTTTTGGCTCCCAAAATAGCATTCGCAAAATGATGGCCAATTTCGCTGCGTTTTAAATTCGATTGTGCTCAAAAAAGTACGAATAACCGGGGTACGAAATTAGCAGCCCAGCCCAGGCCCGAGCCCAGCCCGAAGAGCGGGCGTTAATTTCATTTTATTTCCATTTTATTTCCTGCTCGAAAAATGGCCTCCAATTTGCGGTTGCGAAATGGGTTCAAAAATTGGACCCACCATCTCGCCGGAGACGGGGAAACGGACGGGGCCAGCTGTTGCGCAGCAGCCGGAGGTAGCTGCATCGCCGACGGCACTAACCCGCCCGCTGCGGCGGCCGGCGCTTCAACAACATTTTCCTGTTAAACAATAATTACGTTTTAATCATCCCCGCACCATCATCCACCGCGGGCCTCCGGTCCTCTCCGGATGTCAATCGTCACTTGCGCCTGACGGGTCTCGGGAGTTGGGAAACTTGCCCAAGGACGCGCCGACGATAATGATGATCATCGATTGGGTTGGTTGACGTGCTGCGATGACACGTCCGCGAGTCGGCGTGTTTTTTCGTTGCCCGGGCACCGAGCAGAGTTTGACAAATGGATTCACCTGTCAGATGATGAAGCTGACAACACAACACTTCCCTTTCGCAGCCACCAAGAACTGTGGCGTCCATTTTTCATCTGACCGGTTCTCCCAGGCCCGACGGATAAGATTGGCACCGTCGCCATATGACAGCTGCACCAGAACAGGACTGTCTGACGGACGGCCGAAACCCGTTCAAGGTTAGCTGGATCGGCCTGTTCTGTCGCCTTCCGGACGCTCGTCAGGAAAATGGTTTGTTAATTTTCCGGTCCTGTTCCTCGAGTTTCCTTCTCACCAGAAGCTGGTTGATGGTCTTTGATCAGCAATTGCTGAAGACACACACACACACAGTTCGGGCCTTTTTCAGAGTGACGTTGAGTTAGGAGCGGTCACGGTTATGGCGCTTTCGTCACTCACGGTCTGCAGCGGAAAGCAATTGAAAAGGTAAACACTCTGCGCTTGGTGCCCGAGACCAGTGTTTGATTGTGACGAAAAGTTGTCTGACGATGACGGGACACTTCGACCTGGCCAGCAGCAGGTTGGATCGATCGGAAGCCGGTTTTTTGCGCCACAAACGCCCCGCCCCCCACCGGGTGGTGTTTTATTGTTTTACGCTTCATCCTTCACTACGACGCCTTCTTCAGCAACCGCGCGCACCGCTCTGAGTGGGTGCTGTTATTTCATCAGCGATTTCGCCACTCGATTTGCCAAATTACGTTCCCGGGGCCGAATTCCGCTTAATCGGTTCTTCAGAGCCGGCGGAGCAGAGAGAAGGAAACGCGCTAACGCCGAACGCGCCACAACGGAATTCGTTTCGTTTCCGTTCCGTTGCGGGATCTTGAAGTCCGCTTCTCCGCTCCGGGAAACCGGACGCGCTGAAAAGCACGCCACCCTCTCCAGGATGGCTACTCCAGGTACTTCCAGGAGCTCTAGTCGTCGGATAAAACCGCTTACCGGCGGCACTCCCACCGACGGGCGGAGGTGTTCGTCCGACTGATTGGAGAAGAAAATGAAGCACAAAAAGCGAACCACCGTTGGCTGAAGCACCATCGAGAAACACCCCACCGCACCGCACACAGCAACCGAGCCACCGAACCCCGCCGAAAAGCATAAATTGAAGCGCCTTTTTTGCTCCCGTTTTTCTTTGGCCTTCCTCCGGCGCAGGGAGGGCACCACGGAGAGGAGTGGAACAATGTTGTCGCGGTTCGCGGTTCGCGAGGTTGTTGTTGTACGAATGAAATGAAACTTGATGCTGATGCTGAGCGCCAATGAAAACCACATCTCGATACCCACCACCCGGCACCAGGACCGGTGTGGCGGGCTAATGATGGCGGGGAGGACGTTGCTGAAAGCACTTGCAATGGTTACTAATTGGATAAATGCCGCTTGCCGTTTGTAGTTTTCGGTTCTACTGTGTTTGTATTGCTTTGTCTGCTTCACTTTTCATCACGCTCGCGGTTTGCTTCGGATACTTCGGTTCTTTTTTGTTTTAATCCACCCGATTTGTTCTGGTTTTTGTGATTTTTAACTAGATAGTTGTGCAGCTCTGGTTTGTTTGTATGTCGGCATCGCTTTTGCACTTTGCTCGTTCGGTTAATAACTTGTGTGTCTTTTTCTGTCTTTTTTAACATACATTTTTATCTTCTACCTTTTGTTTACTACATTCCTGGTTTTGACTTTGGTTTGATTGTCCGGCAACCCGTTAATCGTTGCTTTATGTTTCTGTTACTCACCTTTCCGCGAAATTTTCATGTTTTCTTTGCTGCACTTATTGCAAAGTCAGTTAAGCGAATTTCTTTTGTCATTCGTCAACCGTTTCTGGGCTAAAACAAAAAATTAGGTCTCCTTTTGACTTGTGCGACACCGGGTTTAAAACAACGGTTCTATTGTTCCTTGACCAGGTGTGCGTGTGGTGCTCACTGTTAGGGTGACACTAGCTAATCCTTGGTCGTTTCGATCGTTCTTTGTTCCGCGTTTTATCCTAGTTCATTCCCCCTTTTGTCCCCTCCAATCATCCAACAACCGAGTGAACCGAGTTCCGGAACATTTCGCGCCCATTGTTCCCGACAAACTCCGCTCTCTCTCTTTTTTTTGAGCTCTCTGTTGATGGACAACAAAAAGCATGGGTGGACCATTGTTGTAGTACGTTGTCAGCGTTGTAAGAAGAGTAAAGGAAACACAGGCACACACACACAAGCGTCACTCGAGCACCGACGACGTGCCTGGTGGCCTGATGAGAAGCCGCCAGTCGCCAGTCAGAGTTTGCATTCAGGTCCATGCAACTAGGCCACGTAACCAATTAAACGGAACCACGGCGGAGGATCGATCCGAGCAGGAGGCGGGAAGTGACACCGCACCGTTGCCGTCCGACGGGCCGTAGATTGATGAGGGCTGACACGACCATTAGACGCGTGGCCATGCTGATGATGCTCACCTGTCTGTAGCATCCGCTCGCTGGTGTGGCGCCGCGCCGAGTTTAGAGTTCATCACCGTGTGGACCGCTTTTGCATTCCGAGCCGAGCACACGCTGGCCCATTATCTGCCCGGTGATGCAGCGGAATGCCGGTGACTGCAGTTCGCGTCGTTGCACTGCAATGCACTTTCATGCATGGACGATGCCGCCGCGGCCACCCCGGTTTGCACGTTGGGAGCGGGAAATGTTTATGTTGTGTAACTGCGCGCGCCCGTTTGTGAGCCACTGTTCGAATTTTATTGTTATGTGATTGCCGGGGACCTCGAACAAGTTCTGGAGCAATTTGCGTCCACTGCACCGCAGCCTGCACCGGATCCCGATCCGGCATTCGCGGGTTCCAAAGAGCTTTTATTTACGGCCAAAGTGCCGTCGGACTCGAATTGCCTTCATCGCTCGAACAACACCAGGCACCGGAAGCGGGTTCACCCTGTCGCCCGGCCGACAAACAACCCGCACCAAAACGGCTGCTGCTGCTGCTGCTGCTGCTGATGACCTAATGACGATGACAGCAAATCACTCCGGAGTCCTGTGTCGAAGCCGCGGCGCAGACCAGAGACTTGACCCGGTTCACATCCGGTCGAAAAGAGTGGTGGGAAATGTTCCATCGAGAGACCGACCTTCCGGGCGGCCGGAAAGGAGAGTTTTTGCATCACCGGCTGTCGGAAAATATTTATGTTCCGCCAGCCACTGCCAGCGATGATGACCGCGACCACGACGAGGTGCTTTCCGGCCGTCGGCGTGGAACGAGAACGGTGACGTTAAGCGGCACTTCCGGACGATGAGCTGAACGGAGATGGCACGTAAACGTTCCCCGTATGGTCGGGACCCGAATCGTAGTAATTTTGTTAAATTTGTGTTGCATTTTTTATGACTCGCGGCTCATTGGGCATGAGTTTTGGTTTTTTGGACCACTGTGGCCATTGGTTCGAAAATTGATCATCACCCTGCACGATGCTACGTAAACTTAATAGTTATATCGGGTTGTTCAGTGGCACGTAGGTTATAGATGTTTCTTATTTTAGATTTGGGTTATTCATGTCCGTCAAAACTGCTCATCTTCATATCGAGACTCTATTGATTATTAGTAGAAAGCTTCGAGGGAAGTTTTTATTCAAATCGATTTAAAATCTCCCTTAACGCGCGCTGAATAAACTGAACTGAATGAATAAACATACTGGCCGAAAGCGGTGCCAAAAAGTTATTGCTTCACCGTCATCATCCTCAGAACTTCAGCTAAGAAGTTAAGCCTAAATTTACATCCGCTAAAGAATGTCGACCCATTGCGCGTGTTCGGCAAAAGAATTAATTCTTCGCCACAGGCACACTTTTTGGCCCAGCCCAAGGACGCCGGTGAAGCCACGAGGCCATTTTTGCGTCACATTCATCCTCCAAGCAACCAACCTGGTCTACAAGGACATTGTTTTGGACCGGTGGCTCCTGGGTGGCACCGTCCGTCCGCGAAGTCCCCTTTTTGAAGGAAAACTTTGTTCCACTCAAAACTTCAAATCCCACAAAAGGGGGAATATGACGTACGACGCGCGTCGGTCGGGTTTGTGATCCCCGCCGTTACGAGGAAGGCCACATGCGCCCCGCAGGCGCACCGTGACGTGTGCCCTTTGTACGGCTAATTGTTGAGCCGAAAGAATGGGCGAAAAATGTGAAATATTACCTTCGCTGTGTAATACTTTCTTCGGGCACGAACCGGCATGTGAAGCCTTTTCTAAGGCTAGCAGCGTAGGAGCCCTCACTATGTACGTGACCTTCGTTCTGCGAACCACAAACACTACAGCACGGAACTCGCGCTGTTGCCCGTGAAGTTGTGGCCAAAATTTACGCCTTTTCCACGCGGCACCCGACGCGCGTTAAATCAATTGAAATCCTTTCTCCGCGCGCGCGCCAGGAAGCGGGTTTGGAACTTTGGCTTAATTTGCAGTCTTAGCGAGTCCGTCCGTTTACGTCGCGTTGATGACCGATTTTGCTAATAGTAATTTGATGATGTCCGCAGAGAGAGAGCGGAGGTGGGCAGAGCAGAGGCGGCCGCTGGGTGCGGAAAATCACAACAAGAACTCATTAAAAAGCGTTCACAACTTTGTTCCGTCCCGAGGACGCCGGTTGCCCCGTTTTGGGGGGGGCGAAAGTCGCGCCGGTATCAGCAGGATCGTTCGTGCTAGAGGATGGCAAGGAGTTGGTGGTGCTTTTGAGCAAACTTTCGCGGGCGACATAAGCCACGGAGAAACCATTTTCAACGCTGTCCCCCGAAATTGGCAACGTTCGCGAGTCGCGTCCCCGACCTGGGGAGCCACTACAACGAGTGGCCATCAGCCAGCAGCTTGTGAAGCAATAGCAAGAGCAGTAGCAGCAGCAGCATGGAGATGGGATGGGCCGCCATCGGGGGTTGGTTCGTAAAATCTAAATGACTGGGCCACGGAAGAGCAACACAATTGCCTATCTATTTTCGTTATCAACGTCGTCAGTGTAACGACGTATCCTTTTTCCGTCGTGCGCCCAGTGTCTCGCGGGGGTTTGTTTTCCTTTCGCTCTGTCAACGCGCGTCAACGGCAACGCGCGCCACTGCGCCGCCAAGGCAGGTCAGTCAAGATAAGTTTATCGTGGTGGCCGTTGGCGGCTGATGGGAAGCTGTAAATAACTGTCACCCGAGTTATTTGAAGCTGCTTTATTTCAACATTTATCTTCATGATGGAGAGACCCCCGACCGCCGCCACCGCAACCGACTACACTAGGCCGCGGGGCTCTCTCTCGATGTTGAACAAAGGCCGCCCAAAGATTCGCCACCTTGACAGGCGCTACCCAGCGGTGGTGAAGCTATTTGGTAGCTTAATGCATTCCATTTTTTCTCTCACTAATGGAAAACGCGAAAAAGTGTGTGCTATTAATTCTTTCATTCATCCCACAATCTTTGACCTCGGAGGCGCCTACGAGGTTAGCCAATTCATTGAGGGCAAATTAAAGAACGAAGGCGAACTCTTGCTTGACGTTTTCCTTCACCCGAAATTCCGACCACACGGTGATGGCAATCTGGCGATAACGAGTTCGATTCCTCGATGCTGCAGCCTTTTGTCACTTCGTTGGGTGTTTGTCGCCTCCATTAAGCGACGTTCAATTTATCATTGCGAATTGCGTGAAAGAGAGAGAGATGGGGGGAATGTGTCCCATTTTCACGCCGTCCCTTCATTAGTATTGGTCCTGGTCGATGGTGTTGGCACAGGAAAAAGACAAATCGAATAATCATAATGCTCTCTCCCGGATGGTCAGCGTCCTTGTCCTCACAAAGAGGACGCTCCATTCGGTGTTATGCTGCCCCGTAAAGGCCCAGGCGAGATACGTTCAAGGAAAGCTGTGGCGATAAGATGAACCCAGAGTGTGCCAGAAGCCAGAGGAGGTCAGAAGCTGTTTGCGGTGAGCGCACGTACGCACGATAAATCATCAGTGGAAGAATTGGTAGGTGTCGGTCGGCCGTCCCTGCACCTCGGAGCCAATGCTTTGAGGCAGTAAAATGGCTTTTGCTCATTTCGAAAGGGGAAACCCCCCAATCACTGGGGATGGCTGGTGGCCAAGAAGCGAAAAGAAAAGGCTTTACCGTGACTCCCAACACACGTGGAGGGGCTCTGCCTAACCAAATTAGTGTAATGTACCCAGCACTACGTAGCGTAGCGTGGTGATGTAAGGCAACGAGATTGTCCTGTGACAGTCGACGGGCGGCCGTCGGAAGCCACGCCAGGTGCTCTCTCACCTTACAGGGTTTCATGTGGCATGAGGGCGCTCATGACGTTGGCGTGATTTCGCTGCTGCCCGGACACATCTATTCTCCCACCTCCCTTTGTGGCTCCACTAAATGACGGCCGTGACGAGACGGTCACCGGCGGTCACGTGGACTGTGGATGGAGTGCCGCCACACGTCCCTTTGCTCTATTTCAGACTCCGTCACCCAGTCTGAAATAGAGCAATCCGGAAAATCTCGTTTGGGCGAGGTAACGCGGACACGCGCGCACCCCACTTTGCATCACAACCACTTTCCGCTTCCGGTGAGCTCATACCAGAAACCGACTCAGGCGAAGATTAAAGCCAGTGTTTTACAGTGATGGCCACACAGTGGATGGAGTGGAGTTGCTGGAAAAATGACGTCGCGCGACGGAAAACGAAACTCACCAAAGGTTTTTGCGGCACCGGAAGAGACGACTCTCCAGTTCGTGTGGTTCGCGTTTCGGTTCTTCCGGATATGAATATTTATTTTTCAGTTCCACAGTCAACCACCGCGGCCCTGGTGGCCTTCGTGCAGTCGACTCAACCGTTTTTGATGGTGACGATTGATGTGGCTTTCGTTTTTGATGGCGTGCTACAGTGGGCCAGTGTTATCTTTTGTGTAACGAAAAATTCATAACAAATTTCGATCTCTTTGCTTTTTGCTGAAGTGGAACTTCCGATGACAAACAGGGGAATGTCCGTTCTTAAAGGCACGGGTTTATAGCCTTTATCGGAGTGTGGTTTGAGGAGTATGCGACGAGTTCTATCATAGCATGGTGTTCAGGAAAACAAAAAATTTTATCAAATATGGGGATGAAAACTTGTTTTTTATTTCATGAAAAATAAAACAAAAACTTCGATGGAGTCGTGTGAATAGTATTTCTGCTTTGCTTAGAGAACATTGTCATATGAAACAAGCTTGTAAACTGGTACATGGTACATGAAATGTTTTATCCATAAATATTAAGAAGCCAAGCCAGCCACCCATAAATATTACTCGTGCTCAGATTTCGCTCAGACAATATTGCCAAATTACGTGGTTTTGTCATGCGGTCCTCAGGTATTATTGTTGGCCAGATTGTTTTCGTTTATTCAGCTATTTCTGCCAAGTTACGAGGAGTCTTCTCCTCGCAAGGAGTTAATTGCAAGGTTCAACAATACGCACGTGTTCTCAATGGCTGGCTTGTGTGGGTCTAAAACCCTAACATCTGCTGCCTCGAAGTACTGCATGAACGCTTGTGGATTCGTGCGTTATCCGTGGTTATTCGGTGAAATCAAGACGTTTTCCTTCATGGACATATTATCCTTTCATCCCATTTTCGTAAGTTTCCAAATCAACACGATCTAGAAATGTCACTAACTAGCTAGTTTCATGGAAGTTGCAATATTTTATATTTATTGTGGAAATTTGCAAAGTATCGAAAAGGAAGCTTTTTTGTTATTATTAGAATGGACAGAACCGTATAAAGCGCCAAACTAAAGTTGGACCTTTAAACGGATTTCACAGTACGCCCGCCTTTCATAATATGAGCAGCTTTTTTTTATTCCAATATAGTTTTTAATAATATAATTTTCGTACAACCGCATTACCTACCAGATATGCTAGCAAAAGCATCTCGTGTCGATGTTCGTGTTGCATCATTTGGTGTCAAGTGTTGCTGGGTGGCAACACGGGCCTGTGGCCACATCGTGCACGTGCCACAAAACGGTTCAAATGACTGTTCTTTACCCATAAGCAGAAACTACTGGGAGGTTTCGGCTTGCGTTTCGGAGATATTGAGTTTTCGCGGAGCAGAAACCCAATCTCTGCCCTTGCGGCACCGTCGTTCACGATGCTGCACCGCGTTTCGCTTTATGATTTTCATGCTTCGGTTGAGTTGGGTTGTAGCGGTCGGTCGCGTCGGGTGATGTGTGTCACTGATATCGCAATCATTGGGCGACATTTTCATATGCTGCCGTCATTGCCGTTTCCAAGCAGAGCATGGCCACATAAAACGATGCTTTTTGGCTGCCGGTTCTGCGTTGAAGACGCTTTCTATTGGTGTCCGCACCGAGCACATGATAGCTGGGATCAACCATGGCCGAGTTCTCGTTTTTAATGAACACCTTTGCACCACTCCATGCATCTCCGAATGGGGCGCTGTGTGGTGACAATTCGGGCGAAACCTGACGAGGGACACGCTCCAAAACTCGTGGCACCAACGTGACGTTCGGCTGGCCGTGCACATCAGTTTAGCAGCTCATTCGCTCCAAAAAGCTTACGTTCGCGGTGCTTGGAAAGTTTCCGTTTCATCTGCCAACCTTTTTGCAACTACCAGAGAGGGTATTTTTTAACGACCTCCTAGGTCACTTTCGCCAAAGTGTCCACTTTACATGCCACAAGTTTATTCCCCCGTCGTTCACTGGTTGGCAATGGCGATGCGGCCGGTGTAATTTGTTCGCACCGGACCGGAACCGAAAGCTTTGCAAAACAATCGCCAAACGGGGAACGATGAGGGATAAACATTAAAAGTAAAAGTTCCCAGTTCTGCCAGGACCCAGTGGGCGGATGATGGCCGAAAAAGAAGTGACCATCGACCAAACTTTGGGCCAAGCAATTTCTTGCGCAATTTAAAATCTATTTAAAAACCTCGCAAAGTGTCCCCGAAGGCGCCTTCCGAATGGGCGACAAAAAGAGAAGAGGTCGTGCTTTTCCCCTCTCGGGGGGAAGGCCAAACTTGCACTTTGGCGCCAACCAGCCAGCGAATGGCCAGCACGAGGGTATGAGGTTGCGAGGGCCGTGTCGCGCAGGAGTAAACTAAAGTCGTGTTGTTTCGCGTAGCGCGCACATTACAGCGGCCAGACATTCTAATGCGTAAAGTTCGCTCTCCGGAGTGTCCCTGTGGCCTGCCACCGGAATGAGAGAGTCAAGTACGGAAACTAATTTCTCCCGAAAGGATCTTCGCAGTGGTGCTGCCGGCGGCTTTTGACGTTTGGTGACCGGGGCCCGGCGGCGGCGGTCCGAAGTTTCGTTGAGTCGAATCGAGTTGCGAAAAACTTTGCCTTCTCCCGCGTCCCGTGGGAGTGCAATTCAATTTTGCAAACTCATAAAGAATATTTATTCAATTTTCCCACTGTGCTTTGGTTGGCCGGCATCGCCGGGAGTCAGTCGGGTGGTCTGGGGACTCTTCGGGAAAAACGCGCCTTCCCCGATCGACTGTCGGGCGCGAGCTGTTGTTGTGGGGCCAATAATCGCATCATAACTTTGTCTTTCCGACCGAATGTTTGTTGTCGGAAGAGTTTGTTTGTTTGGAGTTGAGTTTTGATGGTAACATTACGATTGTGTTTTGTTGTTGGGTGCGCACACCGGCAGCCGGTAATCGAAATGGAGCCATTTCCGTAATGAACCCAGAGAGTCGTTAACGTTTGCAAGTGACGTTCAAGTGGTGTAGCATTTAAATTTCATTCACAAAGGGTCACTGGGTTTGAGTTTGGTAGCTTAAGGCAAATTCGCGGAATGAGGGCATCAAAACTGAAAGCAATTAGGAGAAAGGTTTATTTAATTACCCTGCGAAACCTTCCTCTACGCTCTATTTCTATTAGGATTAATTTTTCTCCGCACTGCACGTGACTAATCGGTACGAAAGAGACGGCCCTATTAAATAACGACATAAATCGAGGACCCTACATAAACAGGTAATCTTTTCGGTACCATACATAAATACGTACCTGTAGTCATTAAAACGACTCTTCGTATGAATCTTTAATTGTTGAGCCTCCTGTCAAATAACGGTAAATGTTCGCCAAAGCTCGACAAGTCGGAAATTACTTTATTCGACTAACCGAATATACGAGGGGTGTTCAAAAAGTAATGATAATTTTGCATTTACGCGGGCTACATAAGTCCGATTTTCGATTTTTTTGTGGCGATAAGTTACTACACATATCAGTGATTTATGGTGAACAGTTCGGCCATTTTGAGTAATCGGTCAATGTTTGACAGCTGTTTAGCTTGGACAAGATTTGACTCATCTTCGATGCCGTCTTTATCGCCTAAATCGTATCGTGGCGTCGTCTTTTCATGCCTCCTTTTGGTTTCCGGAACATGAAAAAGTCACAGGAGGCCAGATCTACAGAATACGGTGGCTTTGGTATAATTAAAGTTTTTTTTTTGGTCAAAAATCCGCGCAGAAACCACGACGTGTGAGCAGGGGCGCGACAGCCAATTTTGGGTTTCCCACAAATCCGGACATTTGTGACGGATTGCTTCGGGCGAATTTCGCATAACTTGCAGGAAATATTTTTTATTGACCGTTCTATCATTTGGCAACAACTCATGATGCAACACGACCCTGCAATCGAAGAAAACTGCAAGCAAAACTGTTCACAATCGATCAAAGTAGGCTTTTCGACGTTCACATCTTCTCGGCCCACTGAGAAAAATTTGAAACACCGATAAGCAATGCTTTTGGTCTTAAAAGCTTCACCATAAGCCACAGTCAACAAATCGATTGCGTCCAATCGAATATTTTCGTTTTTCACACAAAATTTTATAAAGATTCTTTGCCATCCATTTTTTGGAAGAGACAAAAATCGAAGATGAGTCAAATCTTGTCCAAGCTAAACAGCTGTCAAAAATTGACCGATTACTCAAAATGGCCGAACTGTTCACCATAAATCACTGATATGTGTAGTAACTTATCGCCACAAAAAAATCGAAAATCGGACTTATGTAGCCCGCGTAAATGCAAAATTATCATTACTTTTTGAACACCCCTCGTATTATTTCCGACAGTTTATCCGACTACTAAAGACTACTTTTCTTTTATCACATTTTTAGTAGATAATTTGCAATTTGCATTTGTAAACTATTTACAAACTTTAGGCGAGTTTATCAAATTTAAACTAATTTAACATTATTTAATTTGAGCATTTATTTTGTTACCTATTTGATTTCATTTATTGGTTTATTGGTTAATGTACTTTATGGTTAAGGTAATGGTCGTACTTTAAAATTACAAGTTGACAATAAAATATGCAATAGAGGTTATTGAATCCCATGATGTTGGGGTAAGAATGAATATTTGTGCGCCATTTTCTGCGAATAAGAACTAAAGAACAATAATCAACTCTTGGTTGGCCAACGTTCCGTCGTTTGACATCAAACGGAACAATAGTGGCAACAGCGAAAACAAAGAGAGGGCCCGCACCATTTTGCTTGCTAATGAGCTTGTTTGCTTAATAAACATATTTGGCAAACCCATTTTTCACTCACTATAGAGACCCGCACGTTTGCTTATTTGTCTAAAACTTACAAACATACCATTCCGTATTGACATTAATTCCCGATCCTCACTTTCCCCTTCTCCAACTCTCTCGCTGTCTCTCTGTCTATGTCACTATTAGCAACACATTACACGCGCTCGTGGGGACCTTGGGATGAAGACGAGTAAAAAAGTGTAATCCGATGTCGTTAAATAAACCACTCCTGGGGGTCGGCCAGCAACCCAAACTCAAACTGTTACCACTAAAATAACAATTTCGATGTTCGGTTCGGTATTTTTTGTGCGTTTTTCACGGCGCTGGCCCCCGCCCGTGATGGTCGAAACTGAACACACTCGTAGTCCTACCGGAAAAGAGCATATGCCACCCGCGGCATCCCGACCACCCTGGCCTGCCGGATCATCATTTCTCGGCTCTATTCCAATCTTCCTCTGATCATCGTGAGCATTACTGCCCACCGGTGGATCAGCGCTCCGCTTCCGGCCGGCGCAGGAGCAGCCCCCGTGTGAAGGCTCCTCGATACAAGTTACCCTCCGGGGGGTTAAGTCCTACAAATAACGACCATCCAACGGTGTGTGTGTGTATGTGGGGGCGGCCACCTGTCCTGGCTCGGCATCTCGGGTGCATGAGTTGCTTTCGTTTTCTTCTGGCTCCACACTGGTGTTACTGGCACGGTCTGTGATTGTGTGGAGCATAAGTAGTTGTTGTGGCAACAGGGAAACCCTTCCCGGGAAACCCCCGGACGCGACCGACTACAGTGAGGCTCCATTTACCTTGGCACTTCGACTCCTTTTCAATGGCCTTTCGTGGAACTACCATTCTAACATCATTAAAATGAATTTTTGAAAATGCTCATTACAAAGGATCATAAATTACGGACTCCGGACGGACCGGGCTAGGGTGATGTTGGCGAGTCCTCTTCACATTAGCATAGGTTTATTTTTCGCAAGTCCGCCCGTTGGTGGCCATTACTGTACTGGTTGGATTATAAATAAATCCCTTTTCCTACGAATCCTTTGGCGTGGGCTGGTGTTTTATTTTTGTTACGATGCTCTCGCACCAGAGGCCGCGGACCACAAACGCCAACAGTACGCGCGTTTAATGTTGAACACCAGAACAAAGCCACATGTTCGGTCCGCCCGGAGGGACGAAGTCAATAAAATGTATTGATTTGTTTTTACCGCTCGTTCCGTCAATGGTCCTGGGCTTCCTCCCGGGGCTCATTCTTATTCCGCCCCGTGCGCGGCCGAATATGATGTTGCTGTGTTCTTCTTTATGCTTTTCCACGTTGTGTAGTGTGTTGGCGGCATTACTAGGTGGGGATTATTTAGGGAATATGCGGCCACCGCGTTTCGGGCGGGCTGGTGTGTGTGTGGGGTGGACCGAACCCCTTCATTAGGACCACCGACCGGATACGAACCGGGAAGGCCAGCACCCGGTCAAGGAAGCAGATAATTTCCTCCTTGGCCACGCGGTAATTATTATTAGATTGACACGCAAAAGCCCATCACCTTTCGTCAGCCTGCTTGTGAGCGGGCTTACATCACGCGCCAACCGCGTGAACAAAAAGGGCTCCAAACATGAGGAAATAGTTAATTGACGAGAATTAAATTCTCGTCCCTTCGGGGATACGTGGCGGTGCCCGGTCTATGGGTGAATGGTAAAATTAATTTTCCAGCTGCCAATCGCTAGGACCGCGGCCCAGTTTGGTGGTCACTACCAGCCCGCAAAGCCGTAGGTGGCTAACCTATTTTCGGGACGAATCATAATTCGGCTGCAGGGCTAGGAACTGGGAAAACGCGGCATGTCCGGCACGAAACTAATCACCCGCCGCAGACATCCACGTCCAGTTTTCGATAATGAATCAGAATCGCGTCGGTGCGTATTGTTCCGGCCACTGATTGAGGTGGCAGGGTTTCGCCGTGGAACGGATGTGCCGATTGCTAGCCCAAAAATGCATCCATTAGGCGCACTCTAATATGAGGCCGTGGCCGTGATTACTACACTGATTAAAGTTTCTGCTCGATTGGCACTGGGCGATCTTACGGGACTTGCGATTTAAATGAATATAGGATAACAAGTTTTCGGGCTTGGTTTCTGAAGCCTTTTTGCATAGTATTTCCTGAGATATATGGATAGTTCTTGCATAGTTCCACAGCCTGGTGTCCGGAGGGTGTTCAAAGCAACACCACCATCACTCTAATGCATGTGCTTTAATCCGATATTGTCCTCAGGTCATTAGACGCAATTGATTGCTCCGCTGATCCGTAAACCAGAAGCCGCAAGACACATTACGCAAATCAGTGGCAAATAAAAGGCAACGGCGTGGGAATGGCGTGATCTATGGAAACCGATGATACCGATTGTTAATGAAATCAACAATGAAATGGGTGGCCATTATTTCGCTTCACCTGCCATTTCGCGCCAACCTCGAGGCTATTTGACACACCCCACACCCCGTCAGCATCATCGTCAATCCGGTATTACGCACTTTAGTTTCCCGATTCAGTTCCCCGAACTGTGGGATCAAAGACGATGGCCCGCTGCCGGTGGGTGTTGAAAAGGACGAACCTCGAACGATGACGGGTGACCGGTATCCTGTAATTAACGTTTTGATCCGCCATCACCAGCTCGCGCTTCGCCCACCCCACCCGGTGGCGGTTTGGGTCTCCTGCGGTCTGGACTCTCCCGGATGTATGAATCGGTTTCGTGCGCCATTATTTATGCTGGCCAAGGCAGGAGAGGAAAATAAGTCTTCCGAATGGGGACCCCAGTAATGCCGGTAATGCTGGTTATTGAATTAATTTTCGGTTGATTAGGGCACTGTTCCGACCGTCCGATTGGATTGGTGGTGGTTCTGTTACGCCTATTTGGATGCTAAACTTTACTGCTGTTTGGTTCCTAAATTGGTTACGAATGGTACAGTTACGTTGGTTACAGGTTCAATCTACTGTGAAGGGGAGCTTTAGCTATTGAAATGAACTTACGCTGTCGAAATAGTCGAAAATGGAAATTTGAACAATTCATTAACAGATTGCAGTCTAAATGATGAAGATGGCAAGGCAACGAGCCCTTGTTGGAAAAAAAAGGTTGGAACGGTTCTTAATATCTGGAATATGAAGGATTCTCACAAATATTTATCAGGATGGAAAAATCAAGGCTCCAGTGTGAAGCTTAGCTCATGCCCACCCTCGAGCCAACCACTCTATTTGCCCGTCGATTCTTTTGATCATCACTAAAGTAAACTAACTCATCATCCCAGTGGCAAAGGTGATGGTCCAGTGGCCTTCAAATGTAGGGAGATGGTTTTCTGAGTGACATTCAACTGACCCGCGAATTGTTGCCGCGTTTGGGCGTTATTTTCGTGCAAAAGTGCTCGTAATTCATCGTCCTCGACCTTTTTCGGAGCTTCAAAGTCAATCCAAACCAATACTGTCCCCATTTCATACTTTCCAGGCTCAAAGTTCGATACGTTCAAATCTCCTCAGACGTAAGTTGCAGACCAAAACTTGTTTTAACATAGTTTAACGAGTATAACGCCCTTATTAATATGACCCACTTGCTTAAGAAAGACAATATCCCTTCATAAGGTTCAGTTTTATTCAACCTCTAATTTAGATATATTCTCTAGTCTTGTAATTGGGAGTTTAGGAGACACCATGCGTCTGAAGAGCTTCTTGCATCATCAAGCATAATGACCGCATTTATTACAATAATACTCACCACTTCTGCCTAGTTCCTTACCATTATCTAAAGCAATCGAGAAAAGTAATTTTCATGATTGAAATAAGATTTTTTCCGCTTGAAAATTTGATGAAATCCACCTGACGGCCAGGGCAACTTCTGGCGGATGAACCGAACAAGCACCTTGTGCCTTATTTTATTTTACTGTTGTTTTGAAATTACGCTTTCGCCCCATTTGCAGCACCATAAAGGACCCTCTCCAGCGAGCAGATTAGCGAACTTGGTGATCGTAAAATCGATCGACCGGCGGGCGGCAATGGGCGAATACCGTGGAGTGGCACGCTACTAAGGACGCCGGTAAAACAAATAATGTGTCCCTGAGAGGGGGGCCGAAAGTTAAGGCCGCGATGGCCGGATGTTGGCCCGTCGAAGAACTTAGCTTTCAATAATTTTATTACCCCACACCCCCGAAGCGCAACCGACGCCGGTCATCAATCATCAATCATCGTAAACCGCCGTGTGGTGGCGAGATTGTCGATCATTTCTCGACCGGAAGGGCCTTGCCGATTCCGGTGCGGAAAATCCGGCCACGCTTTTTCGTGCGGAGGGGCGCTTTTAACTTTGCTCCCTCGTCCAAAGCGGACCCCGCTGGCTCCCCAGCGAGTCGGTTTAACGACGTTTGAAGAACGAGAGAAAAGCCCCAATCAATACTGAGCAGAGTTTCCGAGTCTGTGTGTGTGTGTGTGCGCACGCCGGTATCAAACCACAAGCAGTGACAAGAAGTTGTCTTTGGAAGGGAAAAACTCGTCGATCCTAATTTGATTTTACCCTCACCGGGCCAAGCGGTGGCAGTGGACGGCGCAGAATGGAAGGATCAACTAAAGACGGCAAATGAAAAATTGAGATCATATCGGGGAGAGGGTCCCAGGGTCCCGTCAACCGCAACGATGCGAAACAGGGCTCGCGGGGTTTCAGGTTAAATTCACCGCCGGTTCCTTGTTCGCCGGAGAAGCCACAGCCACCGCTAGTTGTTGTTGTGGTTGTGCTGTGTTGTGGTGCGGTCTCTGTCGCCTGCTCCTGCCTTCTGTTTCCGGAAAGAGCTTCGCTTCATTAGATGAAAGGCTTTGGCCCTACTGGGGTCCTAAAGGAGGCAAATAGGTTTGATGGTGTGTTGGTTCGTGTCTGCTATAGAAATATTTTCGAGACATTTGGTACACATTTTAAAGTTGGAAATCAATTAAATCTTCGGTCGGATTGACAATTTTGGAACATTCTAAAAGTACCGTAATTCAATTCAAATGATCATTATTCTATTTAAGTGTTCAATATTATCATTTAGACCAAACCGAAAGGCGTAATGATCTCCAAACTCGGGTTTATTTGCAACAGCCCCCAGCGCAACAGTGGTGTTGTTATCTCAAGCAAGTCTGCGATTGTTGTAACGGTTAATCTGTTCGAAATGTTGTTCGAAAGACCGAGCGCACGCCTATCATAAACATAAATTATTAAATTATTTAAAAATGTCCTTTGATGCTATATAGTCTTGCCTGGCCCAATCGCTCCCAGAGTGGTTGAAGCGGCTGAAGCGGCTGGGAGATGTTGAAAAAGTTTTGAACACTTCATTAGAGTCAGCCCGGGCAAGGTTTTGTACGATTTGTTGTAGAGTAAACGTGGCGTCGGCAGAACTGTTCCCCAAAAACTTCTCGAAAGCTTTCATTTCGAAACTGTTAACCTAAAGTTCCACCGATATGGCCTCCTGAGACTTTTGTCTATTTCGAGTTCTTCGCCTAGTGACAATTAATTTGTCGTTGTTTGTTTTACATTTGTAAGTTTCAGGGTTGCTTTTTTCGTCACTTAGGCGCCTAACACACCTTCTTTTCTTCCTTTAACAACGGTTCAACTTTTATTTTTGGGGACAAGGGGATGGTCGGCCGATCCCCGCCAAAGATCATTTGTCAGACATTTATGCGGTGTCATTTTTGGTTCTTTGCCCGAAGTTTCCCGATTTCCCGACCCCGAGAGTCCCGATTTCCCGACAACATCTGCTTCACCGACCCGGCCCGGCCCAGCGGTGTTTGTTTATTATGGTCACTCGCGTCACTTTTTGCCCCTCCGCACAGCGCGCTCCTACCCTAAAGCCTGTCGTCTCCTGTGGCCTGTTGGCATCATCTTCCAAAACTCCCTAAGGTTACACACACACTTAGCTGGAGGCCCCTTGCTGACCATTTACTGGCCATGCAAACAAACGTCTGGATACCCGGCCCGGGGGCCCGCTGGAATCACTTAACTCTGGCCGGCCCAGGGAGGGGACGCCGGGGTGCCAACACGGGGTGCTAAAGTAAGTGACAAAAATAAAATTGGCCGTTTGCATGGTAACTTCATGGCCGGTGGGCACCGTCGCCACCGGTGAACGACCGACCCGGGTAATTTTATGTGCCAACGGCCGCCCCGGGGAACGGCCGTGGGAAATTGGTTTTCGCCTTGCCCCACGGCCCCCAGGCTCCCATCAATTTCTGATCTAAACTTACTAAATCCCGTCACTCGCTCTCTCTCTCTCTGTGCTGCTTGCGTAGGGAGCGTATGGTACGGATTTTCTTGCATTTATGCTGCTTGCCACATCTAGATCCTGGCTACAGCGAACGGCGCGACATCTGGTTTCGGTGCAACCGAAATGGCGTAATGAAAATTATGGCAATGAAATCATTATGTTTACGAGTGTCCGTCTCCGACCAGGTCCGTCCTTCGTGGTGCGCCCTCCGCCCGAAATAGGGCCACCCACAACACTAATGGTGCCGCGACCCACCTTTCCACGCCGGCAACCCATTTTGGTGACCATCGGAGCATATTTTTGTTTGCTCAGCCGAATAAGGCAGAAGAAAGTCACGAAATGACCTGAACCGGGAGCAATCCTGTGGGTGGCCGTTAAGCTCGGCACAACTCTTTCGGATACGGAAAAAAGAATTCGAGAACGGAGATGTCGGGCCAGATAGGGGCTCCAAAAGCGACCAATGCAAACATTTATATTGGAACAGGAGCTTTTTGGTGGCCACAACTCCGCCCCCCGAGTGTTGGTGGTATCAGATTTTTGGACCTCCGGCTGGTCATTTGACCTCCGGCGGCGGGACCGCGTCGGGTAATTTTGTGTGTCAACACCAAAACTGAATATTTTAATTGAAACACACCAAGCGCCAAAAGCCAATTGTTTTTCCTCGCGAAGGTTAGTCATTAGTTTCCCTGCAGTCCATGCGGAGCTGGATGATTGTTTTCCCTTCGGAAGAATTTTGGCGTTTCGACACAAATTTGGCCACAAAAAGCGACGGCCGGAATGGCTCAACTTCTTGTCGCGGTCAAGCTCATCGATCGTGGAGCCCCGGTGTGCAATTAGAACCTGAAAAAAAGGACGGAGGGCAATCAGTGCGCAATGCTTTCGAACGCCGGCCCCAAAATGGAACTCACGCCGTTTATGCAAAGTGTGTGTGTGTGTGTATTGGTGGCCCCATTTTTGTTGTTTGTGAGATAAATGCAGCACATAAAATGGGAGGGTGGTGCCGTTAAACAAAGACTGTGACTCGGTGTTGATGTTTGCGGAACGGTAAACGAATAGTTTGCACTTCGAAGCGGAGACCGATTGGTGCAAAGCGCGTCAGAGTGACTCATACAGTACGTCGCCGTGTACGTGTTCTGGATTGAAATCGTGTTGACTCCATTAACTGTATAATGTAGATTGGCCCCGAAAAGGGCCAATCACTGTTTGCGGTTTTTTTGAAAGAGCTTCGCGTTTCACTCCGTTCGTTTGATTTAAACATTGCTTTATAGAATCATACACAATGAAATGGACATGAATAGTGCTATTTTACGATATTTTCCACGATTCTGTTTCACAAAGTTTCTTGATTATTTTTTTTACTTCACGTTAACTAAGCGTAAACTTTACCATTTCATTCCGCCATAGCGACCACTCTGTCCAGCTTTGGAGAGCATTTCGTTCTATAACCCACTGTTTTGACGGTGCAGACTTTTAATGTCCCACCGCAAACGGGGGGCGTCCAAAAGCATAGCTTATCTGTTACAGGAAAAAAAACGCACGCGGATCGTGAAAGCAATCCACCCACTTTGCTGCTGCTCGCGATGAATAAAGCACCATTTCCGCGCGCGGGGCGTAAAATCAACATAAAAATAGGGGCGGTGTCGCTTTGAAAGAGCGCGCGCGAAGCAAACAAACGGCGAAACGAAGATAAATGATGATCAAATCTAATTTGACACCAGTGTAATCGATTGTGACGATCGAGCTGGGATCTCTGGGCCGCGCCCTGGCTTTCTTTCTATTGGCTCTATGCTGCCGTTTTTTTTATGTTTTGTACAGCGACTGGCAGCGAGAACGATTGAATGTGATTCTGTGAACGTGATACAGTGGAACAGCGGGCGCTTTTTGTGGGCTGCTCCCCGCCGTTGACCAGTTAAGTTTCGTTTAGGTTATTTTCTTAATCAATACGCTTTTCATTTCAATTCATTGAATGCTGATGCAAGCTGCGAATGGTTTAGTATGTTGCTTACGCGGTGTCCTTATGACCTCGTTGGATTTCCTTTGCATTTTGGGGTCTGTTTTTAAGTTGTAATTTCTATCGACGGTACATTTTTCTCCATAATATCAGGCTGGGGAAAAAGTAATCCATTATTTTCTCGGTAGATGACTTTGGTGATCGATATCTCGTGAAGTATCGATCGTACAGTTTTAAATTTAGGCTTGTTTTAAAGCTAATACTTCACACTTAAAAAGATGCTTTGACTGTTTATTGTTTGTTCCATTCGTTTGTGAGTTATAGGGTGTAAACAATGGAAGTCACCAAAGAAAAAAATTGGTATATTTTACAATTTTTGTCCGATAAAGGCGAAAATTTAAGTTAGGGCGCTGAAATTTTGCATGGTGTTCATGGTGCCGATGCTCTAACAGCTAGCTACGTTAAATTTTGGCTTCGTTGACCCTATTCAGTTTTTTTTTATGTTAAAGCCTGGGTAGATACGTCATAGAAAATGTCGATAAAATCACAGAAATAATCAAAGTTGATCGGCATGTTAGTAGTCAGAGCATCGGTCAGGAGCTGAAAATTAACTATCAAATAGTTTTAAGCCATTTGCGCAAAGCTGGATTTAGAAAGAAACTCGATGTTTGGGTGTCACATCAATTGACACCGAAAAACATGATGGATCGAATAGCCATCGGCAAAGCTTTTGCCAAACGGAATGAAAACGAACCATTTCTTAAACGGATAGGTACTGTGAATGAGGAATGGGATACATACGACAATACTGTGTGAAAATAATCATGGTCTAAGCGTGGTGAAGCATCTTAACCGGTGGTAAAACCAGGACGAACGCCCAGGAAGGTTCTACTAGGTATATGGTGGAACTTGAAAGGAACCGTTTATTAAGAGTTGCTTTCGTGTGGCCAAACACTAAATTCAGATCTCTACTGTCAACAACTGCACCGTTCGAAGCTAGCAATTGACCAGAAACGACCAGAATCGGCCAACGGAAGAGGTTTTGTGTTCCATTAGGAAAACGAAATGTCATGCACGTCTTTAGAGACTCACCAGAAAGTCCGGGAGTTTATTTGGGGTGTTTTAATACATCCACCGTATAGTCCGAACCTTACAATAAGCGATTGACACCTTATGGTCGTTACATATTTGACGTAAATCGGACCATCGGAAGTATCTTAAATAAAGTTTTGAATTTCATCCAAAAATAATGGATTACTTTTTCCCCAACCTTATATTAAACCCAAGATTGATTCCTGGGTCGAACTTGATTTAACTGCATCCTGCAAATCACTTAAAGCGCATCATAAAATGCGTTATGCCAGCTGCGCAACACTGACGCATTTCCGTCACGATTGTGTCCAACGTCGTCCGTAACTACCAGCATTTTCCCCACTTTCCATTGTTTTCGATGGCACAATGGCCCGTTTTTCGTTGTTTTTCGCCAATAGAAACAACCAAAACACAGGACCAGGACACACCAGACACGGGAAGGCGTGTGTCGTCCACGTCCCCGGGTGTATGTGTGTGGAGCCGGAAACACACAAATCGCCATTCGCCCGCACCGCACCATTGTTGGCGGAAACGGAAATGAATGTCAGGAGTCGGGTCGACACGACGACACGAAACAATTAGAGTGGCGCAATAAAAGTTTTATCTGCCGCGTGTGGCGTCAGCGCTGCCAGGGGAGGGTGCGGGCGGGTGGACTCCGGCCGGCGTATTGTTGATGTACTTCCCAAAGGGGCATTCCCCACCGCAGCATCATCATCGTCGACGGCCACCAACGGAGATGAGCGGAAAAACCATCGGAAAAGCGCTCTCGGATTGGGAGCTAAATGGCTCGCGGTGTATTGTGTCCTTGTAAAAGGCTGCGCGTGTGTGTGTGTATGTGTGTTGGCTAACAATGACCACCCATGGGCCGGCGAGAAAGTCGACGGTGGTTGGGATTGGCCTTCGAAAGTTTCGTCCCAGGTCGTCCACCAGGTTGGAAGTCCACCGTCGTCAACTCTTTAAAGCATAAAACTATCCTTCGAACTCGAGTCCCGAGCGCCTGGAAGGGGTTTTATTTTTACATCCTTTTTGCTGCGCCATGATGGTTGTCATCTCAGTTTCCGTCCAAGTCTCGTTTTTTTTGGGAGGTACCTCTGGTTTTTTATCTCTTTCCGGCTGGAGCCACAAAAATCTGTGCCGTAAAGGAAAAGTTAGTACTGTTTTTGTTTTTTCTGTCTCTATCTATATCTGAGGTTTGTTTGTTGGTTCCAGATTTCATACACCCAACCATTGTGCTATCCCATGTACCTGTGTGCTCTTCCGGGTACCGAGGCAACACTCCATTCAGCCACAGCGATGACGACGACGATTCGCGTCGACGTTGTTTTGGGGATTTGGGAATGCTCGGGAGAATGGGAGTTGATGCGGGCAGACCCGGGCACCGAACCTTATGTTTGGCCGCGCGCCCCGGTATGTTGAATGTTGTTTCATAAGTTAGTTGCCCGCGCTCTCGCGCCACAGTCCTCCGGCTGGCTTCCGGTGGGATATTTCATTATTTTTTGATCAACAACAATGGCGGCGGCGGGAAGTGAACAAAGCTGGTGGGGATGGCGAATGTTCCATAAATTGAATATACGCATTCCGGACGTTGATTCGCATGATTCTTTGCGCGGAACCCAAAAACACGAAAAACCGGGTTACCGGGTCGGTTTCAATTTTATTTCATTTGTGCGCGCTCGTTATGATCGATCTTTGGGGGAGTGCCACGAAAACGGACTTAAAGGACGACAATTTGTTGGGAAAACCCCGTTCACCGTGTTCCGTTGCATTATTAACATGCTTGAAATGACGGGGCTGTGATGATGCTGCCGGACGCGAGACACGGAAGGGTCCCGGTTTTGGACCGAAAAGGATCATACGGCTGGTGTGCCCTTTTTGGTGACACATGCCCCCCCGGGCCGGGTGCATATGAATAGATGATGTACGAAAATTGGATTAAAAATCGACCCAATCGACGGGATTGAACCAGGCGGTGGCCAATACTGAGCTGATGGTGCGTCAAAGCCGTTCCGCCAACTGCTGGGGGCCTAAGTTTCTTCACAGCAAGTGGCTCATTCTATCGTCGGCCATCAAAAATGGGGCCCCAAGAAAACTCTTTTTGATGTATTAATTATTCACCCGAAAAACGGGGCTTTTCCGGGCACACTGCGCCATTGAGCAGCCTCAGTGAGTGCCTTATGCCGTGCATTGCAATGGATATTGTTAATGGCAATCATATTTATGCACGCTTTTATGCTCACCGAACCGCGCGCAGTGGAGCATGTTTTCCGACGTTGATATGTTCCAGTTTTATTTAAATATAGTTTTTGTGAGCCCAAAGCTCTCCTCTCGCTCCCTGCTGGGCGTAATGTGTTTGACCATTAGCAGTCAGCCTGCCTGCCGACCTTGAACCCATTCATCACCCTGCTGCGTGGTTGAACCGTTCCGGTCTTCCGCCGTTATTATCGGCTTATCGCCGGCGGGCAATCAGTCAACCTTGAAATGATATTAAATCCCACCCAACCAACCGTATGCGAATATTGTGCCGGGAACTCGTTACTCTCCAGTCACGCCCGCTGCGCAGCGCCATATGCGAGATCCTCGCGAATCCGTAACTCGACGCTTTTCCCGCTCTGCAACGAAGACGAAGAAGAAGCAGAGTGTGGAAATCCTTCCACCGCACGTAATTTTGGCGCTTACCAAAAATCATATTCCTTTCGCATTAGCCCCTCTCCTTCTCTTGGGTGCGCCGGCCGGTGCCGCCACTAACAACTAGCGGCGCTCTTGCGCGGAGTGAAGTGGCAACAACGCACGGCGGTGGCCCCACGTGAAGCATAAACACTTAGCGCCATCGCTCTCTCGGCTGCTCCCTGGATTGGAGTCCTGCAGATTTATGGTGGTGGTAGAGGGGCCCGCCTTTCTCGGCGCCTGCACTGCCTGCGCGCGAGTCTGCGTCTCCGTGGCGTGGCCACGACATCATTAAACCGTTTGGCGGGATTTATGCTTTCCGCCGCCACCCGCCGTGTGCTCCAACCGCCGGAAAATGGCTTCGATAAATCATTCATGGGACCCGCACCCGCCAGTTTAGAGTTGGCTGGCTTCCCCGGCGCTGTATTAGTGCCATTATCGGGGGCATTTTTCTGTATTTCATTATGCCGAGCTTTAAATCCGCGCACGTGACGGACGTGGCGCGCTGCTCCTTCGTAATCCTCTGCCCATGCGGAGAGGCACACTTTTTGGTGCGGCGATGGGAGGCGATGGCACAAACAGAAAGGGATAATCCAGTTCGGGTCGGCTTTAAAGTTGGTGAGCGTGATTTGCATTGATCGCGGCGTGGCACCAGCCGCGGGTTGTTCGTGCGGCGGGCGCGGGTCTTGTGAGTAGCTCCCCAAAAACCCTGCCACTTTGGTCTGAGTCCGCGTGAACACACATAAACAAGTGCTCCATTCCACAGCGGCGCAGGATTGTCGTTTGATCAATGGCGACCGTACGGTAATGGAGCCGTATGCTTTGTGCTTCGAAATTCGTGTTTATTTTTATGTTTTCATGATTAATTCTTTTTATTTATTTGTTTATTATTACAAAACCCAATCAACGGTCAACAATGTAGCATAATTGACAACTTACAGGACTAACTTAGAACAGTTTGATCTTTGGCCATGTCGGAGTTTTCTTTTAACTATGTTTTTCTTTGGTTGAATCAGTAGCATCAATTGCTACCGACCCACCTTTATAATATTAAAAGAAATATGTTAAACAACTTCTTAGTAAAATTATGCTAAAACTTCCACAAACACAATAGGTGTAAAATAACATATTTTCAAACTTTCTTTTTTGAAAAGGCAAAACAGTTCAAACCTGAGCATTCAAAAATGGACCAGAATTCCAAAATTTGAAATGAAACGTTTGCGAGAAAAACTCAACTGGAAATTCAAATTAAAAAGATTTTTAAGTTACTTTACAAACTTTAGAAAATCAATTTAAATAACTTTCACCAAAATACTGTATCTAGGATTCTGATCATCAATTGGTGCTTAACTGAACCCCGAAATATTCCGAATCTTAGTTCCTCGTTTAGTGCTCGAAAATGGTTCCCAAAATGTGTGCACAATCAGCGAGTAAGAGTTGTGTAGCTTATTTCTTCCATTATTGTCTCAGAAAAATCGCGACGTCTGTTGGTTTTCAAACCCGAAACCCTTCGAAATCGAGGGCCACGAAAAATAGGTTCAAAAACACGACGGAAAACCAAACGGAGCGCAACATAAGCTCATAACTGTCAGCTGGCTTGTCGCCACACTTATCCATCTCCTCCTCTCTCGTTCGCTGATACGTTATCTGGGCGCTCCGTCAGCGCAGATTAGTCGCTCGACAACACAACATTAGCGTCGTGGTTGTTTTCTGTTTCATATTCGTCCAGCAAAAGTAAGTCATTAATGCCCCACCGATTATGTTGTTGTCGGGCCGGCGGGTTAGAATCGGGCAGATTAGGCAGGATTAGCCTTCCGCCGTCGCCCGTCCGTAAGCACTCTCGCGAACAGATTCCTCCGCGGCACCTCGGTGTCCCGCGAAACACTCGAGGCTTTCAACACACACCAGGCGCCTCCATCGAGTCGATGGGCAGGGCGTGTGTTTGCGTGTAACGATGCGTTCCTAGTGTCGATCGGAACGCCAGTCGCTTGGCAGCCTGACCTGCTATTAGAGCCCGGGATGGGAACAGTATAATGTAACCGATTTTATGCGCTGCAAAGGGAAGGACCGACAGGACCGACCAGAGGACACCGAGCCGGGGTCGCTCACGTTGTTTCCGTTAGCGGCGGCATCGGCGACCACAGCGCCACGTTGTACCGCCAACCACAAACCAGGTACCATGTGTTCGATGCATGTCCTGTTCGGTTTCGCCGGAGCCCACTCCGGAGCCCACCGTAATTCGATTAAGGTGTTAATTGAATCTGTGCCGTTGCGGTGTGCCAATGTTTTTAATCGCATTATACGCGAAAGGTGTCGTCGTGACATCATGTTTTCGAAACCCACACCCGCCAGTGAGTCCTCCGCGAATCGTTGTCTGTAAAAGGAAAACTTTTCCGGAAAAACCTGCGCCTTGTTTTTGGGGGATAACCATCTCCCATCGCGACCTTCCGTTTCGGAACATTCTCACAGCCGGCGGACAAGGACACCTGCCCTGCGTTCGCAGCGGGTGTCCAGACCGCCGGCAGACCCTCACGCACAGCGGAGGAACGATATATATTTTAAAGAACTTTGACAACGACAAGCACGCGGGCGGGACATGCCTAACTTGCCGAAGGGGCGCGCCAAGGTGTCCGACTTTGGGACCAAATTTTATGCGCCCCCGAAAAGGAATTGGAGAGGATGATTTACGTGTACGCACGAGACCCCGCCGGCCGCATGCTGGCATTCCGATTCCGTGTAAAATTTATGCCACCCCCCAGGGGGGCCGGTGGTCCGTGTCTTGGTAATTTGATGCGGAGGTAGCGCTCGGAAAATTCGCGGTGTGTCACTTGCTTCCTTTGACGCGCACCTTCCGACGGTGAGATCACAGGCCGATTCAATTTCCTCGTTACAACACCAACCAACCGAGCGCACACACACACACGCCGCGACATGATTGGCTCGTTTGGTTTGGCAACTTTCGAAAATGGTGGAAAATTGATAAATCATGTTACACACCCCGAAGTTGCACCACTTTCCTCCGGGCCAGAACTTGTTCGTTCGCTCGCGCCGCAGTTCAGGGATGTTGGAGCCTACTCTTCGCCCGACGCTCCGACGGCCTCGCTCCGTGGACGTGATGAATTGGCGATGGTGGCGATCCGTTTGATAAATGGGCGCCGGCACCCGGAATGCACACACATCCGAGCCACAGTGACGCGACAATTTTGACTCGGCTACGATCGTCGACGGTTCTTGTCTTCTGGTGCCGAATTTGAGCAAGTCCATCATCATTAGGCTCCAGACTCCAGACAAGTCCCAGGATCCCGCCCCTCTGCGTGCGTGCATTGGACGGCGGCATTATTTATGGCGCTGTGTCGGACGCGCAGGATGCGTTGGGTAGTTGTTTTGCATACTCTCTTTTTCACCTTTGCCCATTATAAATGCTCTTGTTTCGTGTGGTGTAGTGGTAGAATGTTAGGCCGCTGCGAAAATGATGCGAATTTCCTTAGGACCAGAATCATGTTTGTTTTGTGGGCCAACGTAGAAAATTAAGGGTTGCTTTTGTAGGACCAGATAACAAGGTTTTTTAATAAGTTTGTTATTTTTTTTATTTGGAATTAGGACTATTTATTTCTTTAAAAAGTACCTAACATAATATTGGTTTGCAAAAACTTTATATTGTGGCCCAAGAAATTTTGTTATAATGGCCACCTCTGGCCGTGATAATCAAATGGAGCCTTTTTTTGGTGTTTTCCATCACTTGCATCGATGTTTTGGGAGCATTTTCTTGGCAAATATTGTTCTTGCGGAGGCAGTTACCGTCCTTATGTTGTTAGCTGTAGCTCATATCCGTGCAAATACCGCACCAAACAGTAACTTTTTGTACGTAAAAAAGTTGCTGGTGGATTAATTGACGGTTTTCGGTAACATTATACCGACAAATTTGTTTATCTTCGCCTCCATTTAACGAAAACTGTGTCTTGTCAGACATGATAACGATTGAGAAGGTATGTTGAATGTACAGCTGAACAATGTCAGCCTCTTCTTTTAGGGATGTGCCTTTCTATTGCTTAAATTGTGCCGAAATGTGCCTCTTTAATTTTTCGTCAATTCAAATGAAACCTGAAAACTTTTGAAACGACCTGAAACGTCAACCTGACGCGGCGAGCCTCTTGCTGCCCCTACACCATTTATTTTGGCCGGCTTCTCGGCAAACAAATTGACGCTTTCGAGTGACACTGTCTTACCGGTCCGACACACACACACACACACACACACGCCTCATTTGAGTGCCAGCAACTTTCTTCCGGTGGTTGGGGCACTGTGCCTTGTTTCTTCGAGTGCTTTACTTCACCGAAAACGACTCCAGGGGCGCTTTAGCAATGAAGCAGAACCTACGGAGCGAAGGATTTATTACTGGCACGGGGACGAGCAGGAATCCAGTGGCGGAGTCTGGAGTCCAGGAATCTGCCGCGCGTGGCCGCGGGCTGCTCACCGGGCTGTTTAATTCCGTTTTAATCGCTCACTGGAAATGTCTGCCCTCTCTCTCTTATGGTGTTTGCTTGAGCCGAGCCGTGGACGGGAGACAAATTGGGGCGCAAACACACGAGCTGTTAACGGGCGCATTGCGTCACGAGACGGCGCGGCGCCCAATGCAGCAGGGCGCCGCGGGCCGATTATAATAACCTTTTACGTGCACCGTGTTAATGGTTTTTCTCACTTCCACCGCAGAACTTCTAACGATTGGTGCGTTAAAAGCAGGCGGAAATAACGCTCGGTGCAGACAGGATTTCCCAATCACAATCGAGATTTCGAGCACTTTCGAGCAGTTCATTTCGGTTCAATTAGAAACCACAGAATGGAACGCAAAAGTGATGAAATGACAAACCAACAAAGGGTCAGCAAATGGACCGTAAATGAACCGAAGCAATCGGTCTGCGGTGGCCCCGATCCGGCTGCACCTCTCTGTTGTGCTGACTGTGTCCACTCTCGGTGCCGGATGCCCGATTACGCTTCGACGGCAATAACAAGGACTCGAAAGGGACTTGTTATTGCCACCGAAGCACCGGACGGATAGACTGCTGGTCGCCTGTGTGTCTTGGGCACGTGCAGCAGCCCGAAGCCTCTACATCATCCGTAGTATCCGTAATTGCTTTTGCCGCCGGCCGGAACAGGATGCACCATTTGCTCTGAACTACCACACCCGTACGGATCGCATAATCTCCACCCCCCCCTCCGGGTTCACTGCGCACCGAAAACCAATCACAAACAATTAATTACTGTCCCCGTTTCGCTATCTCCCGTAGATCGTCTCACGAGACATCGAAAGGCGGCAAGACGGCGGTGGCGACGACGACAACGACATCGGACCATGTGCTGTTGCAACACCAACAGTCGCAGCAGAAACAACATCACCCTCAGCAGCAGCAGCAGCAGCACCAAACCGTGGGCATCGTGAGGGCCCTCGTTCAACAGCAGCAGCAGCAACAAAAGCTAAACAATGTCAACAACGTCCGGCATTCGCCCAACTCCACGAAAGGACCGGCGGCGGTGGCGGGGGCGACGACGGCGGCCACCAGTACGACGAGTGACCACAGTAGCAGTGGCAGCACCAGCAGTAGTAGCAGCAGCAGTGCCAGTTCCACCTCGAGTGCCAGTTCCGCGTCGTCGAACCACACGAGCACGAGCAGCGGAATCGGCGGGAGCAGTGGAGCCAGTGCCGGGAGTGGCGTCGGAGGGGCGCCTGCTAGTGGCCATCACCTACAGCACCACCCGCAACCGGTGGAAGCGACCTACGCGAGCGTAATCAAGAAACCCAAATCGCATCCATCATCGGTCAGTGGCGGCAGCAGTGGCCGAAACTCCACCGGAACGCCACCGACGACGGCGGCGACGCAGGGTAGTGGCCACTCACAAGGCGGCCCACCACCACCCCCACTGCACGTCGGGAGCAATGTGGTCGGCGAGTTTAATGCAGCCGACCTCAGGAGTTCGCTCGATCGGAAGGTGAACGGAGTCCTGGTGTTTAGCAGTGGGCTCAACGAGCGCGGTCCGGTGGCGCCCTCTGGTGGGTCGTCGAGTGTTATCGTCGGCGCTACCATGAAATCGGCTGACCACCATCACGGGACACTCGGGCGATATCACACCCCACCGCAGCAGCAGCAGCAGCAACACCATCACCACGGCCTTATTTGCGCGGACAATCAGCATCATCAGCTGGACACGAGCAGCATCAGCAGCAGCGTCAGTAGCTCGACTGGCGGCGTCAACCTGTTGCTGAACGGTTCCGGCAATGGCAGTGGGCCCACCACCAACTCGCCCATCGTGGGCATCTCGTCAAACGGGGCCCTGGTGCCGCCACCGTACCGTGACCCGCCGCCACCGCGCAACAGTCCCCTGTCGCATCGGGCGGTGCTCGAGGGCGGTGGCACCGGAAACGGCTGCAACACCCTGACCAGCCTCAGTAGCACCGGAAGTGCCGGAAGTGGTGCCGGTGCTGGTGGCGTGGGCAGGAAATTGGACAAGGACAGCCCGAACCTCGGTGCCGGATCCCCGGTTGCGTTACCGTCATCGGCGACGGGGGGTGCCACCGGGCCCTTACTGGACCAGCCGGCCCCGTCCGGGGAGACCAATTTGCTAAACGGCGGTGGCAGCGGTGGCGGCGGCGGCGTTAGTAGTGGGTCCTCCGAGACCCTGCCACAGCATGTGACCGGTTACCGGGAACTGATACAGCTCATCAAGTTACAGCGCGAGAAAATCAATATCCAGCAGGCGGACATCTCGAAGGTGGGTTCGACTCTAACGGCCACGGGTGTGCTAGTTTGTAGTAGTGCTGTTAGTTCCCCGCCTGTTTATGTTTCTATTGGCCCTATTCCTCCTCCGACCGAGCCCCAGTTATCGGATCCTTGCATCTGGGCGGGGAGGGTTTCCGTTTCGGCGT